>NC_143250.1:50901742-51204772 GCF_984573655.1 Nuphar pumila | reverse complement strand
CGGTCCAACTTTCAGTAACAAACCTACTGAAAGCAAACAACTCCTTTAGACCAAGGAGTCATTTCCTTTTACAGAAAAATATAAGTAAGCAACTTACAATAAACCTACAAGCCTTTCTTATGAATGCAAATGGAATGTAATTGGCTTTTGAAGTTGTTAAAATACTCAACTCACTAATTTACTGTCTCTTAAAAGAATTTGAGTAAAAAACTGGAGTAAAAATATCAAGTGAGTGAGAAAACAAATACTTTAATGAATAGGAGTGAAAAACAAAGATTTTGATCTTTGTAATTCGATTAGATTCGATGTTTTTGAGCGTGAAATGCACTCATATTTATAGTTAAAAGATTTCATATGTTGAGGGTATGAAAGGGTGTCAAAAAAGTCCATTTTGAACGATCAAAACGTTTGAAAAATAAAAAGACACTTTTAAAAGTTACAGAAAAATGACAAAATTAGTCGACTGGAACAATAGTTAGTCGACTGAAATCAAATATTAGCAGACTGACAGTTATCGTCGATCGACTAATGTGTTTATCATAGCCATTTGAAAATCTGAAGTTTTGAAACTTAGTCGACTAAAGAAAAATGTTAGTCGACTGATAATATCATCAGTAGACTGAATTTTTTTTCAGTCGACTGCTGCTAAAATTTTCTGAAAATACATGTTCTGTCTGGTCGACTTATAAAACCTTCGGTCGACTGCTGCTAAATTTTCTGAAAACACATGTTCTGTCCGGTCGGCTAATAAAACCTTCAGTCGACTAATTTGACAAAAATGATATTTTGCTTAGAAAATTTGGCGCGAGAAAGTTGGTCAACTGGTGAGTCTATTGGTCGACTAATAAACATGGAAAATTAAGTAAAAAGTTTTCTAAAATGATTTTCATGAAGGGTTCTTTTAGAAAAGTTTTTTTAAAGACTTTTTAGGTGAAATACAATCGAAATATGCACTCTAAGTAAGGCTCTTACAAGAATCTAAGACATTTAATGGATTTTACATTTGCACACTAGTCTTCATAGATTGTTCATAGAATTCTTCAATTCTTGTCATCTTTCTCCATTGCCTTAGTTGAAATGCAGTTGATTCACTTGTTCATTATCAAAACCTTGTACTTGAATTATTGTATACGGCTTCATTGTCATAACAATTGAGACAATGAAGAAAATGATGCTCAGAATCTTGGCGATGATTAGATTCATGTGTTGAATTTGTTATACCTTCTTGTTGTTTCAAAAGAAAGTCTTTGTAAATATTCACTTGTAAATAATTAGAACTTGGCGAGGATTATAGTGGATCGATAAATTGTTTCAGCTGCTTTGTATATGTATTTTTTATGTGTATTTTGTTTTTTATACACAGGATATATAAATTCTATACCGAGAAATTTTTTCTAATATTTATATTTCAAACAAATTTTTTTATTTTTTGCGACGGATTAGCGACGTTGCTAATTAGTATCGGCCTCCAATTTAGCGATGGATTAAGGACAGATATTTATCAGTCAGAAAACTGAATCGGTCGAAGTTTTGCGATGGATTGTAATCCATCGGAATTTCGTCGCTATAATAGCAACGGATTTGTATCTGTCGCAAAACCAAATCTCTGTGGATTAACGACGACCTTGTGATGAATCATGGCATTCGCTAATTCATCATAAATTAGCGATGAAAGTAGCGACATATATTTTTCGTCGCTAATTAGCGATTAGGAACTTGCGATGAAAGTTATCTCTCGCTAATTTGTCACTAAACCTTTTAGCGATGGATTTATGATGGATTAGCGACGGATTATGACCATCGCTAATCCACAGATTTCTTGTAGTGTGCTGAGCCTTTCATAAAGAAACCAAGTCAAACAAACTCGATGGACTGGATCTAACTTTCTTGGTCAAGCTCTAACCCTTTGAATGACTGATATTTTCAGTAAAGAAACGTGGTCCTCTGAACCTAGGCTACCTTACTAGGATTTGAAGTTGAAAATTCAGTCTCTCAGATCTGATGTTTTCCAAAGTCAGAGAGTTGGGATCTACCCCAAATGTATACATCTTTATGTATGTATGTGTCTATGTGTGTGTGCATACATGCATGTTGCATGGAAAAGCAAACTGTCCATGAATTAGTGCAAGCACATAGGATGCGATTTATAACATTATTAATAATATTATATTAATAGTCACATCACTAAGGTAGCTGATCTTTATTCTAAAAAAGAAACAGGTCAGGCAATGTTGCTTCTCTTTTACAGACTTAATTTCATTGCATGAATGCCACGTGATGCTGTTATACACGTCAACTTCAAAATTTATTTTACCATTGCCTTTATTTGCTCTCTCTCTCTAGAGAGAGGGAGAGTAACGAGTAGCTCCTAAACAATTTATATACTAAACCGCAGTATATACTTTTCAGTTAGTCCTAGCCTATATAAGTCTTCATCATTGCTTATTTGTTGAAATCGAATTGAATCAATTTTTAATGAGAAACCTTGATATTGATTTCATCATGTTTTGATGCAATATAAGCAGTTGTTTTTCAATCACTTTCCTAATACACTTTAGTAAGCTGTAGAAAGTATATTCATATCTTTTGATTAAGCAAAACACCCAAAACTTATCCTCTAAAGCCGTTCAAGACAATTCAGGGGATACGACTATTTAAGGGATACTCTCTCTCTCTCTATTCAAATTTTATATATATGTATGGACACTAGAATATGTTAACATGTTTATTTTTTTCTTAAATTTTACTATACAGATGTGATCTACATGCTTGATTTTACACTAACAGAATCTTGGATCTAATTATGATGCATAATCAAGATCTTTTAAGGCTTGAAAATCAATGGCTTCGAATTTTCATAAATCCAAGCATTCAAAATTTCTATTTTTTTGTCAAAAAGACACTATAACAATCGATTCCTAGCAAATAGACTGTGCCGAACACATCTGTGATGTCAAATTTGCACAAAAATAAATGGGAAATGCCTAGTTCACGTATATTTCTAGTTAAACATATTATGGTGGCCCTATATATATGGAGGGAGAGAGACACACCAACTTAGAAAATTTTGTGGAATTGTTTGCTTTACAATATTTTACTAATTTTTTAGGTGGAGTGTATGAGCAGAACTGTAGAAGTAAAAGTACTTGGTGATCTGATATGTTACAGCTTTTTTCTAGTTGCTCACAAAAGCTTAAAGTATCAAACTGTTCAACTGCATGAGTACCTTTGTGGAACTGAAAACTTGTCAGGCTCCAGTTGGATGCGGGTCAGACTCTTACTCAAGTCCTGATCTGGATCCAAACTGAGGTACGTAGGGCAAGGGTCTGACGACGACCTATTCCTGTAAATCTTATACCCCTAGTTAAACGTGCAAATTGTTGGACAAGAACCATTAAGGAATTTGCTAACTGGTCCCTCTCTGATCCCACTTGAGTCATTCTTGTACGGGTGTCAATGGGATGGGTTTTACCCGGCCCGACCCGTTGGTGATAAATAAGAAGGTCCGATTAGACTCTGGGTCAGACCCGAAAGGCCTGATTCATATATGGAGACAGGTATGGTTTGTAAAATTACATACCAGACCCGAGTTTTGATTAAGAGCCACAAATTTTCAATGTAAAAACGATAAAAATATTATTTTAGCGGATAAGGTCTGAGTCTGGTTCATGTAATCATTATAGGATCTGGATATGGTTTCTCTTATAATAGATCTGATTGTAACTGGGTCAAGATCCGGTACCAATCCAAAACTGATTTTGGTGTCACGTTTGAATCTAAATTTGTATCCAAGCTACACCCTTGTCGGATGTTAGCACTTAGTAGAGTTGAATGTCCAGCCAATTTCATTCGATAAAAGAAACAAAAAAAGAAAAGAAAACCTACAAGCGGCTTGGATTTTGATTCAGATGCAAATGTAGATCCGACAGAAGGTGTATCGAATTAGAGAAAAGTTCTTGTAAGTTTGAATCCAGTCCGAAGATACATTCAAGTCATATTTTGAGATCCACATCGAAGAATAATGCATCAGATTTGGACAGGAGGTCCAACCAAATCCAATCCATTTGTACCGCCATTCTTCCAAATATCCTGTAGCCTTTAGTCATTTATGTGGCTGGTTGCAAACAATAAGTTGAACAACTCACCAAGGGAAGGCACTTTCCCATGGAAAGGTCGCTTAGGTGGCAAATTGTATAACCATAGAGGGAGGTGATTACATTTTCATAAGAAACGGGGGAATTTTGCATTTAATGAGTGGGCCCCACCGGCTGCTTTTTATGGGTGCGTTCGTTTCACCTTTTGTGAGAAAAACGATATCTTTCTTATGAAAGAGGGCTTCTTTCACTAGAAAGAGGATGAAACAAACTCCCCCCTAAAACTAGGGCCAGACATCGGCTGCGTGGCCAGCGGTGTGGCCTTGATGGGTCGGGCTTGGGCCTAGTTTTTGGAAGAAGGCCCGACCCGAACTGAACTTAAACCCAACCAGAAAAAATCACGGGCCGGGTCAGGGCAGCCAGTGGGATATATATATATATATATATATATATATATATATATTCAAATCGAGTCATGTGATTCAAAAAATGAATCCATCTTGGATCCCATCTATTCGTTTGCATTTTTAAAACTTTTGCTAAAACAGCATATGAATTTCAAGAAACAAATGAGAAATGTTTTTTAAATGCGATGACTTGCAACCCAGCCCTAATTAAGCTCATGTGCCTAAGGGCGGGCTCTGAGTTTTGCATTAGACCGGGCACGACCCGAAACGGGCATAAACTCTACCCAGCTGATCAACGAATCGGGCTTAACCAGGCCCGGCCAGCCCATTGTCTAGCCCTACCTAATACACACACTCTCTCTCAAAAACTCGTTCAGGTCTCCTACCCGCATGCCCTCAGTAGCGATGGCAGTGGACTGGTACCGGGGATAAGGTCTCCACCCCCACCCAGTCTCAAAATCTGGACCTCCATTCCTGCAAGGGTTTGGATTTTAATCTCCATCCCTGCTTCATGTCCTCCATCACCTGTCCAAAAGGAGCGAGGTGGGGTGGGGTGGGGCCCGTTTGTTTTTCCACGATCCATTGCCATCCCTCACACTCAGCTCATTAAAATTGTCACTGGAATCCCACACGCGTACTTAACATATCTCATAATTATCAATCCACTGACCCACATCTTAAATTTTCAGGGTTGCCCTACTTTCAGGCACCCTACACGTCACGTTTTGGGGCAACTCCGTGACCCTTGATTTTGAAATATCTCAACGGCTAGAAATTCTCCACCATTTACAGCCATCCAATCCAGCACCCTCGGGGAATCTCGAGTGAAGGTTTTTCCCGCCAATACTTTTCAACCTTTAATTGGTCCACGTGGACATTCCTAAAACCAAGTCATGCTCCACGTGTACGACGCCCACCTTCTTCATTGAAAATCACAAAAAAAAGAAAAGTGGCGGAAAAGGAAAAATCACATTTCGGTAAAAACCCGCCCCCTTTTGGGGCTTTGCAAAGCATGGAGAGTGCGTCTCAGGTAACCAGTGCTCGCTCTGATGCCGTTCATCCATGTCAAAGATAAACGGCATCCTGAATACCATGAAGAAACTATTTTTTCAGCCGTTCATTTTAAAAACCTCAGGACATCAACGGCTCTGAAAAAAAAATGTAGGACCTATCTAGAAGGCGTAGAATCCTCCATCCATGGTATTTGGGATGAACGGCATCAGAGCAATACGCGCCTTTTGGGGAAACCTAATTTTCACGGGTTTCCTCGCCACCGCCTCAATTTCCGCGTCTGATCGCCGTACTTGCTCGACGTGTAAAGCCGCGCGAATTCGATGCCCAACAGGGCTCGTTTCCCTCCAAGAACACCCCAACGGGGATTTCGTTGTCACCTTTCAACTAATCGGCGAGGAATAATATCATTGGCATAGCCGTGGACGGGGAAAGGTGCCCTATTCCCAATGTTATCAGTATCGATGCGTATCGGATGCTGCAAACCGTATTGAAATAAAACCGATACGATTCATAAGTGAATCGGATATTTTTTAAATAAATGCCAAAACAATAAAATTCATTTTTTAATATTTTTTAATATTATTTTATAGTTTTAATATGTGTCGCGTTATGATTGACACGTAATATTTTTAATTGTTTTTTTGGCCATACGCATTCACGTCAGTGTCGGTGTGGGCCCGATACTGGTGAATCTGTTGCCAAATGATTCACGAAGCAGGTTATATGTTCCCCCCCCCCCCCCGAACAGGGCAGTTAGCTACATCTCATGATCGGGGGTCCCAAAGAGCACCACGTATGTAAGCATGTGCGTCTCGTATCCCCATGTTTGTCAGCATTAATTAGCGTTGGAGTTTGATGTGATTGCAAAGACTTAAGTACCCTCTCCTCCATTGGTGCAAAAAAAATGACGGTTCTTGAAAAGGAGTGGTTGTAAAGACTTAAGTGCCACGAAGATGATTATTTAAGACCCAGTCTCTGCACTGCAGGATTATCCGAGAAAGAAATCTCCCCTGGAGGAGGCCATGAACATCAACCCTCTTACTCTCTCTCTCTCCCTTCTATTTCTGCTTCTGTGCACATCCATTAGAAGATCATACATTGCTCCATCAAGCACCGACTGACCTGCACATTTACTGTTGTGGAGCCTGATTCAGAGTTTTTACCCTTACAGGAGGAGGGTCTGGGGGCTCCTCTCAGTGTGGGTAGCATCATTCAACTTGAAGAGTTATGGAGTCTGATTCAAAGCTTTTACCCTTACAGAAGGGGGGTCTGAGGGCTCCTCCCAGCGTGTTCATGGCCTTTTGCCCTTACAGAAGGGGGGTCCGGGGGCTCATCAACCCTCTCTCGCTCTCTCTCCCTTCTATTTCTGCTTCTGTGCACATCCATCACAAGATCCTATATTGCTCCATCAAGCACCGACTGACCTGCACATTGACTGTTGTGGGTCCTTATTGATGAGCTGCCTCTAAATTTATTCGACTCTGGGTCCTTACTGCACTTGAAGTTGAGTCGTTGTATTTTTTGTTATTCGGTGGGTGGTGAGGCCCTCCTCTACTCTCTCAAGACTCTTAGCTTGGGCAATCTTTCTTTTGATGATTGTGGTTGTAATGTATCGTTGAAGTTAAAATGGGGAATGAAATGACAATAGAAATCGCTGAAAATTTACAGAAATAAATGCCCTCCTTCTAGAAAACTGAATCGTCGGTTCCTCTTCCTCGGACGGACATAAATGCCCTCCTTCTAGAAAACTGAATCGTCGGTTCGTGAAAATGACAAAACTGCCCTCCATCGATATCGCGGGAAAACGTTCCGCAGAGTTTGCGTATGTAGCAAGCGTTATGTTGTATGATACAAATAGTTCAAAAAAATCCTTTCTCGCTCTAAACACTCTACCGGAGATTCTTTGCTTTCATCTCGAGTTGCCGGAGCATCCTTTCCTTTTTACCAGAGCATATGTTTCCGTCTTACGCGCAATCGCAGCATCGTTGCCACCTTCTGTTGCGTATTAGTTGTTACTGTTGCTTACTCTACAGTTGGAATATCCAAATTCCCATCGTTTTGGTGAGTTTCGTGTAAGTTTTCTTTCTTCAATCTGAAGATTGGTTCTTATACAAGGATTTGTATTATGAACCCAAATATTTCGACGATTTCTAATGATGATGATCGTGTATTGTGTTGTGCAGGTTAGCAATGTCTACGCCTCATCAGATTAGAGATACCCCGTCGTTCTATGGGTTGTCTATTAGAGAAGTGATCCGCCAGTCCCATCTATCTAAAGTTTTTGAAAGATACCAAAATATACTTAAGATTGAGAACGGTGAAGACAGAGAAAAAGCCTTGGAATCGTATTATGCGGAGGATTATCCATCAGATATCGAGGCTGCGGACCAAAGGAAGAACTCTGAAGAACGAAAGATGCAGAACAAGGATGACGAAGAGAAGGCAAAGGCCAGAAATATTGATGAGAATATAAATAGAAGGCGGAGGATTAACGCACAGCAGATGGAAAAGAGGAAAAAGAAGGCGGAGGAGTGGGAAAGGGATGTTAGCAATATGCTGGCGGAGGCTCATAGGAGAAACTTGGAGAGTAGAGCAATGCGACACAAGGCAAGGCTACTGAAGGAGGCGGAGAAGAGGCGAAGGCAAATGAATAAGGAGGAGGAAGAGAAGGAACAGAATATTTCTCAGTTTGAGGAAGAAAAGGAAAGGCGAAGGAGGGAGTTGGAGTTCGAGGAAGCTAAGGAAATGCAAAGGCAGCAGAAGGAGAATGAGGAAAAGAAGGAAAGGCAACGGAAGGAGAAGGAGGAGGAGGTAGAGAAGGAAAGAGAAAGGAAGAAGCAGGAGGAAGAATTGCAGGAAAGAAGGAAACAACAACTGCAAGAGAAAGAAAGGCGACGGAAGGAGAAGGAGGAAGAAAAGGAAAGGAAAAGGAAGAAGCAGGTGGAAGAACTGCAGCAAAGAAGGAAACAAGAAATCGAAGAGAAAGAAAGGCGGTTGAAGGAGAAGGAGGAGGAAGAAAAGGAAAGGGAAAGGAAGAAGCAGGAGGAAGAGGCGAAAAGGGAGAGACAAAGGAAGCAGAAGGAGGAGGAGATAAAGGAGAGAGAAAGGAAGGAGAAGGAGGAGGATGCGAAAAAGAAGAGAGAAAGGATGCAGGAGGAAAAAAGGGAGAGAGAAAGGAAGGAGAAGGAGGAGGAGAAAAGGCAGAGAGAAAGGAAGCAGAAGGAGGAGGAGGAGAAAAGGGAGAGAGAAATGAAGGAGAAGGAGGAGGAGAAAAGGCAGAGAGAAAGGAAGCAGAAGGAGGAGGAGGAGAAAAGGGAAAGAGAAATGAAGGAAAAGGATGAGGAGAAAAGGCAGAGAGAAAGGAAGCAGAAGGAGGAGGAGGAAAAAAGGGAGGGAGAAAGGAAGGAGAAGGAGGAGGAGGAGAAAAGGGAGAGAGAAAGGAAGGAGAAGGAGGAGGAGAAACGCGAGAGAGAAAGGAATCAGAAGGAGCAGGCGGAAAAGGAGAGAGAAAGGAAGCAGAAGGAGGAGGAGGAGAATAGGGACAGAGAAAGGAAGCAGAAGGAGGATGAGAAAAGGAAGGCGAGAGAAAGGCATGCGACGGTGGAGCCGGTAGAGATGGAGATTGAAAGGCAGTTGGAGGCAGTGGACCCACCAGAAAGTCTCAGGTTGGAGGGAGAACAGCAGAAAATAGCGACCAAGGTAAATATATTTGTCCTGTCTGCGAAGATTTAATAATATGTTTAGCGATTTTGGTATAGCAATTACTGTGTTAGGTATTAATATTTATAGCGATTACTGCGATAGTATGTCTGCAACCGATATTATTTATAGCGGTTAGTAGAATAGTATTTATAAGTACAAATGGAAGTAATTTATATTTTGTAGGAATAATATGTTATTTTGTGTTACAAGGAGGTCACAGGAGAAGTAGAGCACCAGGTGAAAAGCTCGGAGGTCGCTGTCAATGGCCTGTAGTTCTGTCTTGGTATGGTCAACTGAGTGCATATCAGAAGGACCGACTACGAAATATGCACTTCGGTGGCCTTTTGGACCAGCAATATTTTGAAACTTGCTGGAATACCATGACTCACCTGGTAAATAAGTGGAATGATAAGACTAACACATTCCAGTTTGATTCTTTTGAGATCACCATGACTCTAGAAGATGTGGCGAGGATCACTGGCCTTAAGTGTGATGGCAGTGCTATCCTATTACGGCATTCAAACTATAACGCAAGGGAAAACTGCACTGCCCTTCTAGGAATGTCGATGGACGAATGGAGTCAATGTATTTCTGGTGGAAGCAATTCCACATCAATGAAGGTCTCAGTTTTTCGTAATAAATGGGAAGGTCACTCCGCTACTTGTGCATCTGAAACAGCTGACCAAGAGTTGCGCGGCTTCCTTCTATATTTTTTTGCTCTTACGTTATTTTCCGATTGTTCTGGTTCGAGAATAAGTTCCATGTGGCTGCAGTACCTGACAGACTTAGACGAAGTCGACAACTATGCCTGGGGTGCCGCTATGCTCGCACACCTGTACAGTCAACTCCACCGTGCGAGTAATGGTACGAAAACAATTGGCGGATTTTGGCCATTTGTTCAGGTATTTGTTGATTACATACTTAGTATTTGTAGACAAATCTCATTGCAGTCTGTGGCGTTGCTAATAATATTTTTTTTGTTAGGCCTGGGCGTTGGAACATATTATCCCATTGCATCCACGGTGTGGCCCTCCGATTTGTGGTTTTCCAAAGATCGGTCGCTGGGCCAGAATAAACGTCGTAGTTTATAATGCTAAGTCCATTTTAGATGGGCTGCAATTAAACAAGGTAAACGTTCTAAAATTGTTTACAATCGCGTCAGCATTTATCATTGAGTATTATAAATCGTTGTAATGTTCAGCATTCTTAAGTATACATCGCTGCAGGATTGTCTTCCGTAGTGCATATCGTTGTTGCCATATCATGCGTAAATAAATTTTAATATATTTGTCATTCGTTATTAAAAAGAATTACCAATGTACAGGTTTTGTGGAGACCTTATGGAGATGGGGGAGATGATAAAGACGTTGTTGCGGAGGCTGCCAGATTGTCTGACCGCGATTTGTGGCTATTCTGCAATTTTGAAGCCGAGTTGCAGCAAGGTAGTCGAGTTCTCCTACAATCTGGCTTGGGGTAGTCTATCCCAAATAAGCCTTTGGAGGTGAGAAGGAAGATGAATATTGGTGGGGGCAGGCACGTCAATTGGAGCGATCGCTACAGGGACAAATTATTAAATTGGAACTCAGGTGGTTTCCCTGTCGTACCGTATGATCATGAAGGACGACAATTTGATCCCTTCTATTTCGAAAGCTATTGGGAACCAATGCGGCGAAATCGGAAGATTGAGAAAATTGTCAACCC
Organism: Nuphar pumila; assembly: GCF_984573655.1. Lineage (NCBI taxonomy): Eukaryota > Viridiplantae > Streptophyta > Magnoliopsida > Nymphaeales > Nymphaeaceae > Nuphar > Nuphar pumila. Next base: position 51,193,854 of record NC_143250.1, on the reverse strand, counting down.
ATGCCTCCCAACTGTCCCTTCTCATGTTGTAGCCCAGCCTCTACAACCAAAACGTTGCCTCGCTCTGGTTAATACAACTAGTCCATCAGTAACAAATCACGAGGAAGACCGAACACTTGCTCCAAAAGAGAAGACTGTCTCTGCCGCAAGGTTCGAACTTATTGAGAGGGAGAATAAGAAATTAAGGACAGAAGTAAGCACTATGGGCATTCAATTGAATGCAGTGGTGGACATGATGACCAGTCTTCTTAGGCAAGGTTTCGCAACGAATAGGCCACCCAGGATAGACAGTCCACCAATAAAAAGTGAGAGACAAGTCTATGAAATTTCATTAGATTCATCCAGTGACTCGGAATAAATCCTAGATTTTCATTTTTATCACGCTATACATTTGTTGTAATTGTATAATGAGTTGTGGTAACGTGAAATTCTTTTACTGTTTAATTCTTTATTATTACATCTTTCCGACTTTGGGTCTCGGTAATAAATAAACTTTAAACGAAAATAGATGTTTCTTCAGAAGTTCGTAACTTTGTGCAACCAGACAATGTATGATTTTGTCAATTACATTCAGAGCAACCTAACGAGCAATACAGTACGCATCATCAGCCCGTATTTCATGGTATGTCTGGGCCGCTGTTGTTCTGTTTGCTTTCATGACGTACTCACGTTTCTTGGTGGTTAAACCTTGCTATTTCGTGCAACAGATGTACGTCCGGCGAAAGCCATACGGCATAGGATTTGAAGATGCACTACCTTGTTGGAACAGCGATGATGAGTGCGTAAACATTTCGAAATTTGGAAAGGTAAGTGAACAAACCTCTTATCCAAGGTTTATTCGTAACATCCCCATCACGATAAGTCTCTGGAACGAAAAATGATTTTATCGATTCGCAGATTTTACTTCCTACACTCTGGCAACATCCAGACCATTGGATCCTATACGAGATGAATTTTCTGCTAAAACAACTATGGTGCTACAACTCATTGGACTGCCACAGTGACGTAGAACGCGATGCTATGCATTTGGTAAGCTTGTACCCAAAGGTGAAGTAGCTATTCGAGGTGGACCAGACTGTAATATATTATCCCTTTTTCACAGGCGGGATTCCTTAACGGGAAAATGGGTGTCGACATTGGTGAGTGGATGTTGCTCTGTGCTGACGATGCTCCGTTACAAAGTAATAGGGTCGATTGTGGCATATTCGTAATGAAGCATATTGAAGCAATATACAATGGAGAAGAACCTTGTTTTCACGCTGTATGAGCTTCGTATCCGATGTTATTGGGTATTCCTGTTATATATTGGTTTCACATTACCTGTTTTGTTGTAGGAACATATGCCGGTAATACGCGACGAAATATGCGGAAAATTGATTGAGTTTAAAACGAACGGCAGACAGAATAGTATAAAGTGAAACCTATCAATTGCTCTGTCTGTACAACCTAACGAGCCCCTCCATCACCGTTCTCGTCGTCCTCCTCGACAGCAACCCAGTCAGTGCAGTCGCGCTGAGGGTGGCCAGCAGGAGCTCCGCCAAGTCCTCTTCCTCTCCCTAGCGAGGTCTAAGCGGATTTGTCGTTCCGGTGATGGGTGTTCATCTCGTTCCGGTGACGGGTGTTCTATGAAAAGTAAATTGTATTCAGAAATAGTTTTGTGTTGTATACGCATTACCAATGCTGGTAAAGTTGTTCGTAAGCAATGAAGAATACTGTACGGCGAAAGATATTTCTAAATATCGCATTACGTGAACTTATCAATAAGAAAGGTTTGTTCTTAGAAATCGCTGTATTGATGAACCGACGGTAATGTACACCTAAGGCAATTTCTTGAGACGTACTTGTGGATTTATTTGAGACCCAAAGATTCGGTCCAATCGCATTGACTACGATTCAGAATAGCCCTCTGGCATGACATTGTTTTCATTAATGCGGAGTGCTTTTTTATTTAAGATTTGCTTTTGGTTTAATGAAACTGATGTATATACTCGAAAACTGACGGAGGGTGATAGGACGTTTCATTAATATTTGAATGACACAACACACAGTTCCACTTTGCTTCGCGAATAAGGAACCGACATAATCGACAATTCCTGCATAAATGACTTATTCTTGAATCGAGTGCATAGGCGGCTTCGACGCAGTTGTTGTATCCGTCTAAACTTTTTTCATAGGTCTGTAAGATCATAATTGAAGAAACCGTCGTTTAAAATTCAAGCAATTTTCAAATGCTGGCACAGGTTTTCATGGTCGTAGCAGTGTAGTTTGACGTTAGACCACCAAGCGTATCGCTTTGTACTATTCGTAAAATACGAACGCGACATTAAATCGATGTTTAAGCATACAACATTTCATAGCGATGTTGAATATTATCATTTCGAACATTAGAAGTCTTTGTTCATTGCACACATCGCATCAATATTTTCATGCCAAAAGTTAGAGGTCGTGTATTGAAGCATTTCACGTCTTGTTCAAGCTCATTCTGTCTTAGACCGTCTACAAATAATTCATATTGTTCCATGAAACGAAACATTGTTAAACATGAATACAGGGTTTTCTTCAGCGTGGCATGCATAGATTCGGCTCTTTGTGTGCTTATCATACCTGCACAAAAGTATTGTCTTCCATATGCCAATGCCCACTTCTCTTTTTCTGTATATAAATTTTGTAACCACAGACAGTCAGCAAGGTCGTATGTCTTAATCATTTTGTCCCAATCTGACTTAAAGGTGACCTCGTCTACGCTATGAAGTACACACCTTGTAAAATGTTTGTCAAACCCTGCATTCTGATTAAATATGTGTCCTATGTTCTTTGCTGTATTTTGAAAGATATACCACAAACACAGGCAATGATGTGCATCTGGCCACACATGAAGCACTGCAGCCGCAATTGCGTGATCACCATCTGTAAGTACAGTTTCAGGATGCTTCTCGTTCATTGCCTGTGTAAATACTCTGAACAACCACTCAAAGGTTTCCTTGGTCTGGTCATACACAAAAGCACCGCCTAATATACAACTCTGTGCGTGATGGTTCACTCCCACAAACTGCGCAAATGGCCACTGTTCAGTGTTAATCTTTATTGTAGTATCAAACACAAGCACATCATTGAAGCATTCATAATCTAATCTAGACCTTGAATCTGACCAAAACATATTCACGGCATATCCATCTGCGTCCACTTGCATTGCACTAAAGAAACCATGTTCATTGCTTGATTTATTCTGTAAGTAACGAACCAAACAACATATTTCTCCGTTCTTCATGTTATCTGTCATCTTCCAACTCAGTGGTTTCTAAGATCCAAAGGTGTGAATGGCACATTTTCGCGACCACCATCTATGCGGGTAAACAAATTGTATGTCTTCCTTGGTGCAATGCCGGCGCTATCGGCTATTTCAGCCATTGCAGCATGAGCTACAGTTACTTTACGATGTGACCTTAGCATAGGAGTCATAAATGATGCAGATAAATCATGATTATGATCACTGATTAAAGTACGCACGACAAATTTCCCATTCGGATGTCTTCTCAAAACTAATCTCGCCTGACATCCACATCTTGATTCTGGCGTGCTCCTAGTTGGATTTCCCATTGATTTCTTCCAACCTTGCTTGGAACAGACATATGTCTTTCTAACCAAGACACCCTGTGCATTTTTTGACCAAGAAAACCTTCTCACACTGAAGCCAACTTTTAAGGCATAATCATTGTAAAATTTATATGCATCTTCTTCGTTATTAAAATGCATTCCTTCTACAGGAACATAGTCAAGTGAAATTCCATGTACATTCTCAGTTCCTACGGTTTTATTAAGTGTACTGACATCAAAATCAGGATCATTATTGAATTGCATTTCTTCTCCTGGAACATTGAAGTCAGGTGTACTTCCGTGTACATTCCTGGTGCATACACTTTTATTATGTGCGCTGTCATGGTAGTCTACCTTATCATTGAATTGCATTTCTTCCACTGGAACATTCAAGTCAATAGTGGGTCTAATGCCTGCACCCTTCTTTTCATGTGCATCGTTAGTGCAGATGTTCAATTCTTCAGTTGGGTCATAAGTATAGATATTTAATTCTCCAGATCTTTCTATTGATTGAGCTACATCGTCTTTATTACAACCTGATGATAAGCTCAATAATGTTTTAAGCAATATATCAATTTGTGTTTGCAGCAACATGGCAAACAAGTCGATATTATCTCACAAAAATGAGAGTCTGTTACTAATACAGCGGTTTGAGATACAATGCATATGATGAGTGAATGTAGGATACCTGATGGGGTAGAGGCCCTTCTTAGCATCTGCAAACAAGCATTCCTGTCAACAGGTCCCAGCGTCTTACAAATATCGATAAGTTTCCAACCTTCGTAAGAACAAGATCTACCTGCAATAACCAAACAAAGCCTTAATGACACACAAGACGACATGCCTTCTTCATCGATAGCATGATGCTGGGAAGCTACTCACGCCGCCTTGATGGAACTGGTTGGAATGTTTGTGCATCATTGCTTTCTTCCTTAATGCCTAACAACAACGACAAATAAAAGAAGACAGTGAAATGTTTTGTAAGCAATATATCAATTTCCGTTAGCAAGCGACATAGGTTTACTACGATTTAATCAGGATGCATATAAGAACGGATACCACTAGGGTTACGCAAGTCAAAGCAACGATTTAATGAATGAAAGTATCAAAGCAAGTGCGGTTTGATGTTTGCTTATGCTGAGCATCGACGTGTCACTTACCATGCCAATAAAATAAACATGGCGTACATGTGTGTTGACGATAACGCTCTCATAATATCCACGAGGCTCTAAAGCGAGTTCAATAGAAGTCACTGAGAGAGCAACGATATGCATGCGAAAATCGCCCCGCCATGCGTGTCAAGATGTGTTTCTGTACCCAAACATTTTCAAAGTCTGTGTACAAATATCTTACAAATACATATTACAAAACATAATATCTTACAAAACGATATGTATAGCGATTTGTCAGATATTGAAAATCGATACGGCAGTTCAGTATTTATAACTTATAACTCGACGATATAAAAACATACTATCTAAAAGGTCGATAAATATATCGCACAATAAATTACAAATCGATAAGGAAGAACTTGAACATAATAGCAAACAAATCGATATTAACTAACAAAAATGTATCTCACAAAAACGAGAGTCTGTTACTAATACAGCGGTTTGAGATACAATGCATATGATGAGTGACTATAGGATACCTGATGGGGTAGAGGCCCTTCCTAGCATCTGCAAACAAGCGTTCTTGTCAACAGGTCCCAACGTCTTACAAATATAGATAAGTTTCCAACCTTCATAATAACAAGATCTACCTGCAATAACCAAACAATGCCTTAATGGCACACAAGACGACATGCCTTCTTCATCGATAGCATGATGAGATGAAAAGCTACTCACGGTGCCTTAATGGCACTGGTTGGAATGTTTGTGAATCATTGCTTTCTTCCATGATGCCTAACGACAGCAGAAATGAAGAGAAGACACTGGAATGTTTTGTAACACAAGGCAGGCACGAGAAGGCGACAGTGTGTTGTACAACAGGATAAAAAACAAGGCGGAAAGCTCGACTGGAGACGAAGGCAAAGTTTGCATTGATAATGGGAGCAACTGTTACAACAGATGGCGCAGGCGAACATCTCCACTTTAAATGGTTAACATAAAACTTTTTGGATGGAGGATTTTTTTGTCCTTTTCCCCACCCGTCGTTTCACAACTTTTGAATGGAGGATATTTTTGTCATTTCCTCGAACCGTCATTTCAGGGCAAGAAAAGCAAGTAAGGGTGATTAAGTCTTTGCAACAGCACCAGAGTCCGATGCAAAGTTATGTCAACATACACGGGAATACGAGCCCCATGTGCATGAATACATGGCGCTCATTCGATCCCCCGAACACGGACGTGGGATTCAGTGAATCATCGGGGGCGAACATACACAACCCTCTCAATGATTCAGGGCCGATACTGACAACATCGCCTATTCCCATTTCCCACCTTGTTGCCCTGAGTAATAAACGCGGGCGCTATTTTGAAAATATCGTGAATCTTGATATTTTCTGTACCTGATATAACCCTAACGTGGACCTTGGTGACCAAACTAGGGGTGTCAATGGATCCGATTTCGGATTCAAGTGGAACCAGACTTGGACCTGGTTTTCGGGTATGGTATCAGGTCTGCACCCGAGTATAATTGTGTTCACTATAAGAAAAACCATGTTAGGACCTGATAAAAACCACATGGACCAGACCCAATAAAACCATATTTTGTATCATTTTTACAATGAAAAATTGCGGGTCTTAATTGGAACTCGGGTCAGGTCCAAGTCTGGTATAAAATTTCAGAAACTAACCTAGGTCCATGTATTAATTGAACCTTCGGGTCTTATTATTTATCACCATACTTGTACACCATAGGGTTTGGTTCGTGTCGGATCCGAGTAAACTCAACCCGTTGGCACCGTAGGAGGATGGCAATTGTAACCTTCAAAAAGTTTTTTTTTTTTTTGACAGAGAGCTGGGGTTAGGCAGACCCTTAAGAATTATACAACGATACCATTTGGGGTTGGAACTTGCAACGTCCCAACACAAGGTGACGTGCACTAACAGATCCTGCCAGAGCTTTAGCCAAAGTTTGTTTGGCCGTTTTTATAGGTATTATCCAGCTCTAATGGTAACTCGAGTAATTCCACTTTTTACTTCTTCTTTGTTTTATGAAATAAAAATCACTAATAACTTTTGGCTAGAGACGCTCACACGGGCTCAGCTCATCGTAATGTCATCAAGTTGAAGGTACGTCATGAGTTCCAAATTCGGCAGTGCACGCTTCTTCTCACAGCGAGATGATGAAGCTGGATGTACTCTCCCCGTCAATGTTGTCAGAATCGGAAGGGGGTTGAATCGATTTTCAAAACAATTCAGAGAATCGGCTGATTCAAACTCTGAAGCAAATCAAGTTGAGTCAGACAAATTTTAACTACCAGAAGACACATGTCAAAAAAGCATTAAAAAAATATTAACCCTTTTAAAATTATTAGAAAAAAAAAACGAATCAATTCTTTCCTAAACGAATTTTGGAGTGAAACGATACCAATCTGCCAATTGACAATGATACTGACAACAATGCTCCTAGTGGCAATGCAACTACATGAACCCAACACGAGTTCATGGCAAGCGGAACCATGAGTAGCTCAACTTGTTTGACCTAATCGTGCTGTCTAAGCCTACCATGCATACTTATGATCGCTGTTTTAACGGTGTAAACCCGTAGCATACTCCTTGCCCTCATTAATGCAAGAAACTGGCGCTTATGAGAATGGAACCCTAACCACCAGCATAGTGGCCAAGGCCCCCTCCACCGTGCCGAATAATTAACCCTTTGGGGCTTCCTTACAACAGATGTTATTCTTTATCAGATGAATAATAATATACCTTTCTATTGATTCTAGTACCTTTTACCCCACTCTTAATTTGTACACTACATTTTATGAAGCATCCAATAATTAATGAAATAATATACGAGAAATATGGAAATTGCCATTATTATGTCGAATGCAGTGACACAGAATAAAGTATATAGTACGTAAGATAAAACTTTATGTCATAGTGTGTTTCATTCTCAAGTAAATGAAAGGCTTTCTGCTAGATCAGCTTATTTCAGAAGGAGAGGTACGAAGCTACTTTCCCATCGTGATGAAAAAATATTACATAATATTGCGAGCTCAACACTTTATCATGCATGTAAGTTGCATGAAACAGACAGAGCTTAAGTAAATATAAAATCTCAAAGATTGTTGATCTTCTCTAAAATAAATCTTTACCCAATGAGTTATGAGTAAGCATACAAATACATAAATTACACGAAATAAATCCAAGAAGAGATAAAGATTTAGAAGTTGGAGATCTTCTCTCGTAGAAGTCGACAACCACTCAATGACAAGAAGGGTTAAAGGAAGAGGAATAAAATGCACAAGAAGCACGAAAGCAAATGGACAAGTCAATATTTAATGGCAAAGAAACAGTAAAATATGTCAATCTCATCTTCATGTAACAGCCAACTGCCTCAACAAGTTGAGAAGATGATATATCAATTACAAGGAACCAACAGGGGCTCCGCTTGCTTGGAAGGATCAGCTAGTGCACTTCAGCTCGTGTTGGGACGTTGGAAGTTCGAATTCCAATGATATTATTGTATAACTGGTAGGTCATATTATTGCCTTTAAGGAATCGACGAGCTTTTGCGTGGGAGTGGAGTTGCTTGTTTGCAAAGGAAGGGTGACAGTGTGATGACAATTGGTTCAGGACATGCTGGTAATCATGGGTTGCAGCTTTTTGGTCATTTCCATGCTTAGCTTGTCCAGTATACGCGTGAGCGCACAAGCTAGACGTACTTGCAATTTCTCTTCCCAAACTTGACATCTCTTTCTCTCTCTTAACATCTCCCCTATCTCTCTTGTCGATTTATTGCTATTTGATGTTGTTAAAGTCGGGTTCACTAGGTGAATCGGTTTCTAAAAAAAAACCTAAGAATCGAGTTCGGATCGAATTATTTTTTAATCGATAATTTTTACCATCAAATGACATCTGTCATTATTTTGATATATAGTTACCTGCGGACAAAACCAATGAACTCACGTGCACTGTTGGATTGCTCAAAATCCAGGGAATGCTAAAGTGCCAGACTATGTGACATAGCCAAACACGTGACAGCATATGCTGTCATGTGAATGCCTAGTGTCACAAGCCGGGAACTTTGGAGCTCCATGGATACCATTATCTCAAGATACAGCAGTGCAGATGAAGTGCAGGTAAATGGCCTTTAACAGCGTGCTTAAGTGCCACTAAAGGACTTTTTTATTATTATTTTTTCTTTGCATGTTTCTTGCCTGTGATCCTGGTGCATCGCCGTCTGCTGCTCTCTCTCTCTCTCTCTCTTACACAAAAGTCAATGAACAAAACTGATCGGTGCAATAAGGGCTTCTATCAACTCACTGAAAACAAACAAAAATCTCCTGGGCTTTGAAACTCCTACAATTAGCGGGGGCACTGAAAAATCTGTTGAATTCTAGATTTCCTGCTACACCAAACGCTCACAGAATTGAGACTTTCATGTAATATTTTAGTTCCTACTGATGACAGGAGATCTAAATATCTGTAAATTCTTTACTTTTAACTGCATCAACTTATCCAATAACAGTGTCTTTTGATTTTTTCCGCGGAAATAAAAGATTATAACTATGGTAAATGTTCCATGGAATATCTAGGCTTTTGGTAGCTTGCTGGCTGTCAATGCATTAGTAATCTGTGCTCAATATATTATACATGCAAAATTTAAAAGCCTTATAGAATTTATATGAATGACATGAAGTGGTCCAAGAAACTATAGAGAAGTTAGCATCTCTAATTTGAATTGCGTGGGTTTCTTAAAATTCTCATAGCAATGTTCTTTATGTTCAGCTTAATCGGGGGGGGGGGGGTGATGCCCATGGGATTTGAACCTAGACTGCCTGTCAAATGGTGTAGGCCCCATCCCACTATGCCAAACCCCTTGGGTCTGTGTTTTTTAATGTTTATATCTTAGCGTTTGAAGAAAAATTAATTTTATCTAACACAGTTACACACCATAACGACTTAAGGTAGATTTGGTTGGTGGAAAGATGGTAGATAAGAGAGTTTGACCTCTCCCTTTGGGTGTGTTTGCATGTCTCGAAAGGATGCACCGCGCCCATTACAGCGCATTTGGGGATGGGGGTTGCGTTGATTTTGGCCCTCACTTTTCTCGTGGAAAGTCGGTGCCTTGTTTGCATGTGTCTGTGGGCTCCATAGAAAAGGTTTGGGGTTTTGCGCTATTCAACAAAACCCCCTCCTTTTTCATGACATGCAAACGGGCTTTTAGGGAGAGGGTGGTGTATGTTCCCCCCCGATGATTCACTGAATCCCACGTTTGTGTTTGGGGCTTTGAATGAGCACCACGTATACAAGCACATGGGGCTTGTATTCCCGTGTATGTTGACATAACTTTGCATCGGACTCTGGTGTTGTTGCAAAGACTTAAGTACCCTTTTTTACTATTCTTTTTATAAAGTGATGGTTTGAGAAAATGACAAAAATGCCCTTCATTCAAAAAAGAAAAAACAAACAGTTCAAAAGAAGGACAAACATGTCCTCCATCCAGAAAGTCGAGGATGATGTTGACTCTTTAAAGTCTTTTTCTTCTTTCTCCGTAAAACCCTCTCTCTCTCTCTCTCTAGAGAAGAAATCAAGGGAGGCAAAGAGTTCTCATTGGAAAAAGTCATGAACATCAACTCTCTCACTCTCTCTCCCTTCTCTCTTTACTTCGGTGCACATCCAACAGACGATCCTACATTGCTTCATCGCCATCTTCTTCTTCTTCCTTCTCCGTAAAACACTGTAAAACCCTCTCTCTCTCTCTCTCTCTCTCTCTCTCTAGAGAAGAAATCAAGGGAGGTAAAGAGTTTTCCCTGGAGAAAGCCATGAACATCAACCCTCTCTCTCTCTCTCTCCCTTCTCTCTCTACTTCTGTGCCTGATTTAGAGTTTTTGCCCTTACAGGAGGGGAAGCTTTAGAAAACCTGCTTTCCAAATATGAGAAACGCAATTCTCTTTATTGAGAAGTATGCTTCCTCTTCATTTCACAAATTGATTCTCTTGAGCTTTCTTGATGTATCTTGATGTATCTTTCTCGTTCCTTGTCACTTTTCACTCGTTTCCTCCTCACTTCTTATATTTTTCATATTAAAAAAAACTTAATAACAAGTTTTCATGTTGGTTTTATATCCTTTTTATATTTGTGTTTAGGTTATTTCTCATTTGCTTCTGGTCATGTTTCATATTGTTTTTTTCTTCCCGCTTCATACTTCTTTTTAACACTTGCTTTCCCCTTTGCTTCACACATCACTTCTCGTATCCATTTTGTTTCCAGGTAGCTACGGTTTTATCAACCAGAGGAGGCCACCAAATGTGCAGTCGGTGATGAGAGGGTTTTTCTTTGGGCTATAAAAAAAAATTCTATGTAACACAAGCATGACCTTAGGTTATTGTCTTTGGGATTTATTTTACTTTTGAGCTAGACAACTAAACAGATAAGCAAATGTTTTGCTTGCTTGACAAGACCTCTAACTAATGTTTTCAGTATCGGTATCAGCCCTGAATCATTTGGCCAACAATTCGGCAGTATTCGGCTGATACTCAAGTGAATTGGTCTGTATCGGCTACATGTAAAGAAGCCTTTGCCATTACCTAGTATGTCATTAGAGTCCAACCATATTGATTTTTAAAAAAATGGTATTCAGATGCACATCTGTGTGCAGAGAGAGAGAGAGAGAGAGAGAGAGAGAGAGAGAGAGAGGCATGGGGATACGGGTTTTAACTTTAATGATACGAAGATTCCTCTTTATTATTGAAGCTTATCACATCGATTGGAGCCCTTGGTTGGAGGCAGTCAGCTTCAAATAAGAAGCCAAGGTATGATGATTGAAGGGAACTCAAAAAAATGGGGACAGTGAGGGGGATGGGTTTGTCATCTAGGGAAAGGCAAAAGCATCCCATGATCACTAATGCAAAGACAACTTGCATAAGAAAAATGTACCTTCATAATTCACAAAAAACATATTTTAACCATTCTCAAAGGACAGACATAGAAATATAATAATTTATAAATAATACATGGGCCTTGGATGCTCCAAACTGCAATCTTGGGGTTACTTTTTGCGCAAGCCGCCAACCACTGTCACAATAACAGTATTCCTTCTCTGACCACTGTCACAATAACCTGCAATCTTGAGGTAACTCGGCTCACTACTATGTGAATTTTTGGGAGATATAATACAACAGTTTAATGAGAACAATTTGGATAGGAAATTATTAAGAACAAGTAGAATTGCATAAAAAGGAAAAGTTGTGCCAACGTTACGTCTTTTAGCGATGGTGTGTGTGAAAAATGATACACTTCACCCCTGTATCAGATAAAAGCAAGGTTGTTAAATGCGATGAGGCGGAGCGAGGCGTTGAGCATGAAAAGCCTAGAGGCGTTGAAGCGTAAGCTTCATGATCAAAATAATAAAATATATAATATTAAAGAGGATGCTGATTTTTCATTTTTAATTAATAAAACTTATTTTTGATATTTGATAGATAAACTTACATTTTTAGTGAAACACTATTAAAAGGCATCAAAATCATATTAAATATTAAAGTAATGTTTTAAATTTTGAGCTTATGAAGCCGAACCGTTTATCTAATTGGATCCGTTTGCAATTTTGAAATTCTCCCACTTCTGTAAATTTAATTTTTGGATAAGCACACGCAAAGACTTCACAAATTCATATTTAATATTCAGAAACTAAATGATGAAACTGATTCTGATTAAATTTAGGATTCTCATGTAAATGCAAATCAGATTCTACAATTTCTGAAATAAATAGATTGAGGCACATGAACAACACCGAAACAAGTTTGTGTTCGAAATCTGTTTCACAAGAAAAAGATATTGGAAAGTGCAATCCTATTTAATGCATAATATGAAAAATATTTATAAACAAACATTGTGATAAATGCATCAGCAACTCACAGGATAGTAGACACTTTCAGTGAAATAACCTTCATTAAACCGTCATGGTGGCGTGTGCGCTCATTAAAACATCGCGCGATCAGCGGGCGGGGGTCCAGGGGGGGGCGCCCCTGGCGGGGGACAACGCCCTCCGGACCAATTTTTTTGGGCCTTCCAACAACGATTTATAGTATTATCGGGCTTTCCTACAACAATTTGTAGTATTTTTAGGTCTCCAACGAAACGCTATAGTGATTTGCGGAAGACACTACAAATCGCTATAGCGATTTGTGAAAGACATTACAAATCGTAAATCGCTATAGCGATTTGTAGTGTCTTCCGTAAATCGCTATAGCGATTTGTAGATTCTTCCGCAAATCGCTATAGCGATTTGTAGATTCTTCCGCAAATCGCTATAGCGATTTATAGTGTCTTCCGCAAATCACTATAGCGATTTGTAGTGTTATTCAGTAAGCAAATTGCTGTAAATCGCTACCCGAATTAGGACAAACTTGTCAGGGCCATATCTCCCTAACCGGAGGTCATATTCCAAATCCGTAAAAAGTGGTGTCTTTGTTATTGAGTCTAGTTCATTTCTATAAATTTTCAGCGATTTTTATTGTCATTTCATTCCTCATTTTAACTAAAAACCAGACTCCTATTATTTTGTGGTATTTGAGTTGCACAACATCATTCTCGCTTGACATCCAATCTTGATTCTGGCATGCTCCTTGTTGGATTTTCCATTGATTTCTTTCAATCAGGCTCCACAACAGTCAATGTGCAGGTCAGCCGGTGCTTGATGGAGCAATGTAAGATCTTTTGTTGGATGTGCATATAAGCAGAAAGAGAAGGGAGAGAGAGAGAGTGAGAGGGTTGATGTTCATGGCCTCCTCCAGAGGAGATTTCTTTCTCAGATAATCCTGCAGTGCAGAGACTGGGTCTTAAATAATCATCTTCGGGGAACAAAAATATGTCTTTCTCACCACGATACCCTGTGCATTTTTTGACCACGACATCCGGAACCCGTGTTTGGGGGAGCCCCCAGACCCCCCTCCTATAAGGGCAAAAACTCTAAATCAAGCTCCACAACAAATCAAGTTGAACGATGCTACCCACGCTGGGAGGAGCCCCTAAACCCTCCTCCTATAAGGGCAAAAACTCTAAATCAAGCTCCACAATGAATCAAGTTGAATGATGCTATCCATGCTGGGAGGAGCCCCCAAACCCTCGTCCTATAAGGGCAAAAATTCTGAATCAGACTCCACAACTCACCAAGTTGAATGATGCTACCCATGCTGGGAGGAGCCCTCAGACCCCCCTTTCTGTAAGGGTAAAAACTATGAATCAGACTCCACAACTCTTCAAGTTGAAAGATGCTACCCACGTTGGGAGGAGCCCCCAAACCCCTCTCCTGTAAGGACAAAAACTCTGAATCAGGCTCCACAACGAATCAAGTTGAATGATGCTACCCACGCTGGGAGGAGCCCCCAAACCCTCCTCCTATAAGGGTAAAAACTCTGAATCAGGATCTACAACTCATTTAGTTGAATGATGCTACCCACGCTGGGATGAGCCCCCAAACCCTCCTCTTGTAAGGGTAAAAACTCTGAATCATGCTCCACAACAGTGAATGTGCAGGTCAGCCGGTGCTTGATGGAGCAATGTAAGATCTTTTGTTGGATGTGCATAGAAGCAGAAAGAGAAGGGAGAGAGAGAGACAGTGAGAGGGTTGATGTTCATGGCCTCCTCCAGCAGAGATTTCTTTCTCAGATAATCCTGCAGTGCAGAGACTGGGTCTTAAATAATCATCTTCGGGGCACTTAAGTCTTTACAACCACTCCTTTTCAAGAATCGTCATTTTTTTGGCACCAATGGAGGAGAGGGTACTTAAGTCTTTGCAATCGCATCAAATTCCAATGCTAATTAATGCTGACAAACATGGGGATACGAGACGCACATGCTTACATACGTGGTGCTCTTTGGGACCCCCGAACATGAGATGTAGCTAACTGCCCTGTTCGGGGGGGGGGAACATATAACCTGCTTCGGCCTTTAGGGTGACTTTGTGACACAAAAAATACGGGCTTTCTGTAGAAATGCACAAAAAGAAATAGAACATTTATTCGGGGCCCACTGTTAGAATCTAAATATGCCGCCTGCTTTTTCTTTCTTTTTTTTGTAGAAAGTATGTGTTGCTGCCCACAAGGGCTTTGCTCATCGGGTAGAGGTGACTTGTGACTGTCATAAGTTGATTGAAAGTGACAATTTCGAAACCCACGAGTAGTGTCTTTTGCTGCAATGTCAAAGCTGAGTTTACTCTCCTGTGGGCAGAGGAACCTCCAGGGTTTTACCTAAAGCTTTTTGCTATATTGGGAAACACACTTCCCTAAAAAGAGGGGAAGCTTTAGAAAACCTGCTTTCCAAATATGAGAAACGCAATTCTCTTTATTGAGAAGTATGCTTCCTCTTCATTTCACAAATTGATTCTCTTGAGCTTTCTTGATGTATCTTGATGTATCTTTCTCGTTCCTTGTCACTTTTCACTCGTTTCCTCCTCACTTCTTATATTTTTCATATTAAAAAAAACTTAATAACAAGTTTTCATGTTGGTTTTATATCCTTTTTATATTTGTGTTTAGGTTATTTCTCATTTGCTTCTGGTCATGTTTCATATTGTTTTTTTCTTCCCGCTTCATACTTCTTTTTAACACTTGCTTTCCCCTTTGCTTCACACATCACTTCTCGTATCCATTTTGTTTCCAGGTAGCTACGGTTTTATCAACCAGAGGAGGCCACCAAATGTGCAGTCGGTGATGAGAGGGTTTTTCTTTGGGCTATAAAAAAAAATTCTATGTAACACAAGCATGACCTTAGGTTATTGTCTTTGGGATTTATTTTACTTTTGAGCTAGACAACTAAACAGATAAGCAAATGTTTTGCTTGCTTGACAAGACCTCTAACTAATGTTTTCAGTATCGGTATCAGCCCTGAATCATTTGGCCAACAATTCGGCAGTATTCGGCTGATACTCAAGTGAATTGGTCTGTATCGGCTACATGTAAAGAAGCCTTTGCCATTACCTAGTATGTCATTAGAGTCCAACCATATTGATTTTTAAAAAAATGGTATTCAGATGCACATCTGTGTGCAGAGAGAGAGAGAGAGAGAGAGAGAGAGAGAGAGAGGCATGGGGATACGGGTTTTAACTTTAATGATACGAAGATTCCTCTTTATTATTGAAGCTTATCACATCGATTGGAGCCCTTGGTTGGAGGCAGTCAGCTTCAAATAAGAAGCCAAGGTATGATGATTGAAGGGAACTCAAAAAAATGGGGACAGTGAGGGGGATGGGTTTGTCATCTAGGGAAAGGCAAAAGCATCCCATGATCACTAATGCAAAGACAACTTGCATAAGAAAAATGTACCTTCATAATTCACAAAAAACATATTTTAACCATTCTCAAAGGACAGACATAGAAATATAATAATTTATAAATAATACATGGGCCTTGGATGCTCCAAACTGCAATCTTGGGGTTACTTTTTGCGCAAGCCGCCAACCACTGTCACAATAACAGTATTCCTTCTCTGACCACTGTCACAATAACCTGCAATCTTGAGGTAACTCGGCTCACTACTATGTGAATTTTTGGGAGATATAATACAACAGTTTAATGAGAACAATTTGGATAGGAAATTATTAAGAACAAGTAGAATTGCATAAAAAGGAAAAGTTGTGCCAACGTTACGTCTTTTAGCGATGGTGTGTGTGAAAAATGATACACTTCACCCCTGTATCAGATAAAAGCAAGGTTGTTAAATGCGATGAGGCGGAGCGAGGCGTTGAGCATGAAAAGCCTAGAGGCGTTGAAGCGTAAGCTTCATGATCAAAATAATAAAATATATAATATTAAAGAGGATGCTGATTTTTCATTTTTAATTAATAAAACTTATTTTTGATATTTGATAGATAAACTTACATTTTTAGTGAAACACTATTAAAAGGCATCAAAATCATATTAAATATTAAAGTAATGTTTTAAATTTTGAGCTTATGAAGCCGAACCGTTTATCTAATTGGATCCGTTTGCAATTTTGAAATTCTCCCACTTCTGTAAATTTAATTTTTGGATAAGCACACGCAAAGACTTCACAAATTCATATTTAATATTCAGAAACTAAATGATGAAACTGATTCTGATTAAATTTAGGATTCTCATGTAAATGCAAATCAGATTCTACAATTTCTGAAATAAATAGATTGAGGCACATGAACAACACCGAAACAAGTTTGTGTTCGAAATCTGTTTCACAAGAAAAAGATATTGGAAAGTGCAATCCTATTTAATGCATAATATGAAAAATATTTATAAACAAACATTGTGATAAATGCATCAGCAACTCACAGGATAGTAGACACTTTCAGTGAAATAACCTTCATTAAACCGTCATGGTGGCGTGTGCGCTCATTAAAACATCGCGCGATCAGCGGGCGGGGGTCCAGGGGGGGGCGCCCCTGGCGGGGGACAACGCCCTCCGGACCAATTTTTTTGGGCCTTCCAACAACGATTTATAGTATTATCGGGCTTTCCTACAACAATTTGTAGTATTTTTAGGTCTCCAACGAAACGCTATAGTGATTTGCGGAAGACACTACAAATCGCTATAGCGATTTGTGAAAGACATTACAAATCGTAAATCGCTATAGCGATTTGTAGTGTCTTCCGTAAATCGCTATAGCGATTTGTAGATTCTTCCGCAAATCGCTATAGCGATTTGTAGATTCTTCCGCAAATCGCTATAGCGATTTATAGTGTCTTCCGCAAATCACTATAGCGATTTGTAGTGTTATTCAGTAAGCAAATTGCTGTAAATCGCTACCCGAATTAGGACAAACTTGTCAGGGCCATATCTCCCTAACCGGAGGTCATATTCCAAATCCGTAAAAAGTGGTGTCTTTGTTATTGAGTCTAGTTCATTTCTATAAATTTTCAGCGATTTTTATTGTCATTTCATTCCTCATTTTAACTAAAAACCAGACTCCTATTATTTTGTGGTATTTGAGTTGCACAACATCATTCTCGCTTGACATCCAATCTTGATTCTGGCATGCTCCTTGTTGGATTTTCCATTGATTTCTTTCAATCAGGCTCCACAACAGTCAATGTGCAGGTCAGCCGGTGCTTGATGGAGCAATGTAAGATCTTTTGTTGGATGTGCATATAAGCAGAAAGAGAAGGGAGAGAGAGAGAGTGAGAGGGTTGATGTTCATGGCCTCCTCCAGAGGAGATTTCTTTCTCAGATAATCCTGCAGTGCAGAGACTGGGTCTTAAATAATCATCTTCGGGGAACAAAAATATGTCTTTCTCACCACGATACCCTGTGCATTTTTTGACCACGACATCCGGAACCCGTGTTTGGGGGAGCCCCCAGACCCCCCTCCTATAAGGGCAAAAACTCTAAATCAAGCTCCACAACAAATCAAGTTGAACGATGCTACCCACGCTGGGAGGAGCCCCTAAACCCTCCTCCTATAAGGGCAAAAACTCTAAATCAAGCTCCACAATGAATCAAGTTGAATGATGCTATCCATGCTGGGAGGAGCCCCCAAACCCTCGTCCTATAAGGGCAAAAATTCTGAATCAGACTCCACAACTCACCAAGTTGAATGATGCTACCCATGCTGGGAGGAGCCCTCAGACCCCCCTTTCTGTAAGGGTAAAAACTATGAATCAGACTCCACAACTCTTCAAGTTGAAAGATGCTACCCACGTTGGGAGGAGCCCCCAAACCCCTCTCCTGTAAGGACAAAAACTCTGAATCAGGCTCCACAACGAATCAAGTTGAATGATGCTACCCACGCTGGGAGGAGCCCCCAAACCCTCCTCCTATAAGGGTAAAAACTCTGAATCAGGATCTACAACTCATTTAGTTGAATGATGCTACCCACGCTGGGATGAGCCCCCAAACCCTCCTCTTGTAAGGGTAAAAACTCTGAATCATGCTCCACAACAGTGAATGTGCAGGTCAGCCGGTGCTTGATGGAGCAATGTAAGATCTTTTGTTGGATGTGCATAGAAGCAGAAAGAGAAGGGAGAGAGAGAGACAGTGAGAGGGTTGATGTTCATGGCCTCCTCCAGCAGAGATTTCTTTCTCAGATAATCCTGCAGTGCAGAGACTGGGTCTTAAATAATCATCTTCGGGGCACTTAAGTCTTTACAACCACTCCTTTTCAAGAATCGTCATTTTTTTGGCACCAATGGAGGAGAGGGTACTTAAGTCTTTGCAATCGCATCAAATTCCAATGCTAATTAATGCTGACAAACATGGGGATACGAGACGCACATGCTTACATACGTGGTGCTCTTTGGGACCCCCGAACATGAGATGTAGCTAACTGCCCTGTTCGGGGGGGGGGAACATATAACCTGCTTCGGCCTTTAGGGTGACTTTGTGACACAAAAAATACGGGCTTTCTGTAGAAATGCACAAAAAGAAATAGAACATTTATTCGGGGCCCACTGTTAGAATCTAAATATGCCGCCTGCTTTTTCTTTCTTTTTTTTGTAGAAAGTATGTGTTGCTGCCCACAAGGGCTTTGCTCATCGGGTAGAGGTGACTTGTGACTGTCATAAGTTGATTGAAAGTGACAATTTCGAAACCCACGAGTAGTGTCTTTTGCTGCAATGTCAAAGCTGAGTTTACTCTCCTGTGGGCAGAGGAACCTCCAGGGTTTTACCTAAAGCTTTTTGCTATATTGGGAAACACACTTCCCTAAAAAGAGGGGAAGCTTTAGAAAACCTGCTTTCCAAATATGAGAAACGCAATTCTCTTTATTGAGAAGTATGCTTCCTCTTCATTTCACAAATTGATTCTCTTGAGCTTTCTTGATGTATCTTGATGTATCTTTCTCGTTCCTTGTCACTTTTCACTCGTTTCCTCCTCACTTCTTATATTTTTCATATTAAAAAAAACTTAATAACAAGTTTTCATGTTGGTTTTATATCCTTTTTATATTTGTGTTTAGGTTATTTCTCATTTGCTTCTGGTCATGTTTCATATTGTTTTTTTCTTCCCGCTTCATACTTCTTTTTAACACTTGCTTTCCCCTTTGCTTCACACATCACTTCTCGTATCCATTTTGTTTCCAGGTAGCTACGGTTTTATCAACCAGAGGAGGCCACCCAATGTGCAGTCGGTGATGAGAGGGTTTTTCTTTGGGCTATAAAAAAAAATTCTATGTAACACAAGCATGACCTTAGGTTATTGTCTTTGGGATTTATTTTACTTTTGAGCTAGACAACTAAACAGATAAGCAAATGTTTTGCTTGCTTGACAAGACCTCTAACTAATGTTTTCAGTATCGGTATCAGCCCTGAATCATTTGGCCAACAATTCGGCAGTATTCGGCTGATACTCAAGTGAATTGGTCTGTATCGGCTACATGTAAAGAAGCCTTTGCCATTACCTAGTATGTCATTAGAGTCCAACCATATTGATTTTTAAAAAAATGGTATTCAGATGCACATCTGTGTGCAGAGAGAGAGAGAGAGAGAGAGAGAGAGAGAGAGAGAGGCATGGGGATACGGGTTTTAACTTTAATGATACGAAGATTCCTCTTTATTATTGAAGCTTATCACATCGATTGGAGCCCTTGGTTGGAGGCAGTCAGCTTCAAATAAGAAGCCAAGGTATGATGATTGAAGGGAACTCAAAAAAATGGGGACAGTGAGGGGGATGGGTTTGTCATCTAGGGAAAGGCAAAAGCATCCCATGATCACTAATGCAAAGACAACTTGCATAAGAAAAATGTACCTTCATAATTCACAAAAAACATATTTTAACCATTCTCAAAGGACAGACATAGAAATATAATAATTTATAAATAATACATGGGCCTTGGATGCTCCAAACTGCAATCTTGGGGTTACTTTTTGCGCAAGCCGCCAACCACTGTCACAATAACAGTATTCCTTCTCTGACCACTGTCACAATAACCTGCAATCTTGAGGTAACTCGGCTCACTACTATGTGAATTTTTGGGAGATATAATACAACAGTTTAATGAGAACAATTTGGATAGGAAATTATTAAGAACAAGTAGAATTGCATAAAAAGGAAAAGTTGTGCCAACGTTACGTCTTTTAGCGATGGTGTGTGTGAAAAATGATACACTTCACCCCTGTATCAGATAAAAGCAAGGTTGTTAAATGCGATGAGGCGGAGCGAGGCGTTGAGCATGAAAAGCCTAGAGGCGTTGAAGCGTAAGCTTCATGATCAAAATAATAAAATATATAATATTAAAGAGGATGCTGATTTTTCATTTTTAATTAATAAAACTTATTTTTGATATTTGATAGATAAACTTACATTTTTAGTGAAACACTATTAAAAGGCATCAAAATCATATTAAATATTAAAGTAATGTTTTAAATTTTGAGCTTATGAAGCCGAACCGTTTATCTAATTGGATCCGTTTGCAATTTTGAAATTCTCCCACTTCTGTAAATTTAATTTTTGGATAAGCACACGCAAAGACTTCACAAATTCATATTTAATATTCAGAAACTAAATGATGAAACTGATTCTGATTAAATTTAGGATTCTCATGTAAATGCAAATCAGATTCTACAATTTCTGAAATAAATAGATTGAGGCACATGAACAACACCGAAACAAGTTTGTGTTCGAAATCTGTTTCACAAGAAAAAGATATTGGAAAGTGCAATCCTATTTAATGCATAATATGAAAAATATTTATAAACAAACATTGTGATAAATGCATCAGCAACTCACAGGATAGTAGACACTTTCAGTGAAATAACCTTCATTAAACCGTCATGGTGGCGTGTGCGCTCATTAAAACATCGCACGTGACCCAACTACAAAAAAAAACTTCATTAAGCCACACTCTGAACTAACCTTACGCTTCAGGTATTGGGGGTGCGCCTCAGTACCTTGAGCGTGCGCCTCGCCTCTGAGGCGTAAGCTTCAGATACTGAGGCGTACGCCTCTCACAACACTGGATAAAAGAGCTACCATAATAAATTCAATCAACTTGAATCGTAAGATTTAAGAGGGGTATGAAGATGAGGGTTGACAGAGGAAATGGTGGAACCGAACTGTTGCAAAAACAAGGCACAATTTTGCCGTTTTTTAATGAATTTCAGGTTCCCTTCATTGGTAATTTCCAAAGGAAAACATACGATTTACCCCCTCCAGATCTGTTATTATGATCTGTAATTCTTTTTTTCTGAGGTAGAAAAACGATTCATTCAGCATATCAAAAGTTATATTATGATTTGTGATCCAGAAGCAAAATTAGATATAAATGGATGTGGACCTATGTTTAGTGTCTCACTCAGGATTTGCATCAGTGGTCCAGATTTTGTGTGCCCCAAGTTCAACCTCTTGCATGTAAATGGCATGGATCTAAACCATTCTAAATTCAATCTCTCAAATCACTGGATCTAACCAAATCAGTCTGGATCCAACAATGATAAGGTTGCAGCTTGGCTGGTCCAAAACCCCAGGTTTGGATCTCATCAATTTGGTTTTGGGTCACTGCCGATCCGTCGACGTAGGCGCTGGGCCCCAGCGTAAGTAAGACACTGACATTCAATGAAGCGACAACAGCCGGAGTTGACAAATCGGCTAAAGTAGAGCGCAACTGAATTACCTAAATCTCCTTCATTATTTTCAAAATAATGGATCTCTCCCCATAGGGGTTAATAATTCACCCAGTATCAGTGAGTATACGCATTGTATCGGCAGAAAATAGATACACTTCACCCCTGTATCAGCTATTTTTTAATAATTTTTTTTAAAAAATACTATAAATTAATTTTTTAAATATTATTATAATATTATTTTAATAGTTTTAACGTGTGTCATATTATAATTGACATGTAATATCTTTTTATTATTTCCTACAAGTTAGACTACTAATCCTGATTTTCTTTTAACCATCAAACCCTTGGTATGCCATCGGGGTTGGCGTAGTGGGTGGGGCCTTGGCTGCTGCTAGACAAGCAGTCAAGGTTATATTCTGATGGGCATCACTTCTTTGCACAAGCCATAGGCTCCGAGGGTATGGGTCCTAGCTTCAGAGTTTTACACTGCCAGCACGACAACTATAGGTATGACAGGTTGAGCCAGCACGATCAGGTCTTCATGTCAGGTGCAGTTTTTTTAGATTATAAATTAAAAAAAAATGTTGAAAAAATCGTGTGGGCCTACATATGTTGAACCACACATTGTAAGGTTGTCTTAGGTTCAAGCCCGATTTATGTGATCTAATCTGGTTGGGCTATGTAATATCTCATATGGTATGGTACATCATGTGAAAAATTTTGTTGTCTATAATTTTGTAATGTGCTGGATTGGAGTGAGACTTCTAATCACATTAGGTTATGGTCCCAAAACCTTATATAATAGCCCTCTCTTCAGACCCTCGTTATCAGAAAGAGAATTCAGCCCCTCTCTCATTAGGTTTAGAGAAAGGAAAATGGTCACGTATACAGGTTCTGAAAGATCATACTCATCAATGATCTACCAGAGCGCTTATGGATTCAGGTACACTTCTGCATTAAGTTTTATTTTAGTTTTGATTTCAACGGTTTAGCGAGAACATGAAAATTGGTCATTTTAGTTTTCATTGGATTATTAAATACAACAATTGGTATCAGAGCGATCATGTTCCCTTTAAATTGTTGAAAAATTATAATTTCATATATTTTGTACCTTTCTTAATTTTATTTCGACGATGATCCATTGTGATTGTCGGATCGTCGTCGGGCAGCATGGGGTTCTGTCCCTATTTGGTTTGCCGGGCAGAAAGGGCCATCGGGCTCTTCATTAGGCTGCCAATCAAACGGTTGCCCCATCCTTTCTTGATCAATGGACTATCGTCAGGTGGAGCAGGGGCTTGCCCCTATTCAGACCACTAGAGAGGCAGACATTCATTCCGATCGTCAGATAACTAGGGCTCATGCCCATTCAAGATTCCATGGTTGGAATAGGGGTTTTCCCCTTCTTGGTTGTCAAATGGGCTATTATTGGATAAGAACGTCGGAAGGCGGATGGGCGGATGATCATTCAAAATTGAGTTCACTGGCATCTGAGGCCGATTTTGGCCATCGCCAAATGCGCTTGGTTTGCCGGCTCCCCACCCACCATCCTTGTTGTCGGGTGCATTTGTTCGCCAGAATCATCATACTCAAGCCAGATTCGGCCATTGCTGGATTCGTTGGAGTCGACGACACTCTGGCTGGATTCGGCCATCGCCAGATGGTGGGAGGCTGAACACTTGTTAATACCTGAATGCACTGGCATCCAGGGTCAATTTTGACCATCACTGGATGCTTCCGGCTCGCTGACGACTCATGACTTTTTTTTTTTTGCAATCAGGATTTTCTTTGACCCTCCGTCGGCAGCAACCAGTTTCTCAATTTGGTCCTCTGTTGTTGGATGTATTTGGCATTATGTTCGGTCGTTTGCCAGTGGGCATCGACGTCCGACTCTGGACTTCGGGTGATTCAGTCGAGTGAACCGATTGGTTCAGCCTTCAGACATTTCAGTGATCCAGTAGAATCACACTTCGAACCGGTTTAGTCGCCTGTACAGGGACAGTTCAAATGTTGATGCAGGGCCATTTTGGCCATATGCCAGGACCAGTTTGGTCTGCAAATGATCGAGTCAGCGACCCATTCAATGCCCATTGTCGACTTTGTCAGGCAGGCCGGTTGGGGTGTGTAAACACCCCAAATTTTCCAGGTCCATTCTGGACACCCCCTCACAGATGTCAGTAAACCCTGTAGATCAGTGTAGGAGTCTAACCCTAAGTCCATTACAGTTTATGTGTCATTTCACCCCCTTTTTATCAGTAAAATTACCATTCTACCCCTAAGTCACCTTAGACTCTCGTCAGTTAGACCCAACCAAGCTCATTTTATTCAGAAAGGTTAGAATATCAGTCATGTCTAGCTCACCTGAGCTCACGATGAGACAATCCTATTCATTTCTGACAATTTTAGCTAAAATTAGTTTATTTCTTGAGAAAGAACTCATTTCTAGCTCGAATCCAAGCCAATTGTCTCCGAGTCAGTTAATTTTAATTGACCATATTTTCTTGAGTCTAAATTCAGCTCACTAGGAGTTCAAATAGTCCAGTTCAAATTCGTTTCACATACTATTGGAGTTCACTTTAGTCCATTTCAGCTCGTTTTAGCTGAAATTGAGCTAAGTCCAGTCAGCCTAGCTAGTGTCTAAGCTCCATATTTAGTTCATCTCAGTAAAACTGATCTTCATTTCAGCTCAAACCCAGTACATTCTCGTGATCCACTTTACTCTAGTGTTTATTTCTTACCATTTTCCTAAGAATGATGTCATTTCTCAGACATCTAGTCTAGGAGTTTAGTGGAGTCAGTATTTTTTTAGTTCATCTAAGTTTAGAAACCCTAGAATCCAGTTCAATTCAGTTTAAGCTAGTTCAAACCTCATTTTCCAGTGTCACTCTTTGCCCTGCAGGGGCAAAATCATTTCTCAGGTCATTTTTATTCAGAACATCAATTCTATCATTTTTCAAGCTGGTACAATTGCCAATCTAGGCTAGGATCAATTCTTTTTCTGAAATTTTAGCTATATTCAAGATCCAATTCACATTTGAATTAGATTCAATATCGGATCTGATATCCAATACCCAATTTCTATCCTGAGACAGGAATGTTCAATTCCTTGTCTCTGTCAGGGGTCTGAGACTTCAAATTCCTCATCCAGAGTTTGTATTTCGTAGTCATTTTATGTCATTGCATATTATTTTAATTCATTTTACTGCATTACATATCATTGCATACCATTTTCGAGATCCAACATTCTTGTTTTCAAAATATCAAATCTAGACTCGATTTTAAAACCTTTCTTTCAAAATCAATTTCAAAAATCTGGTTTTTAAAACCAATTTTCGCTATTTGGCCAACCCCCAGGGCTTTATATTCCTTAGAAAAATGATCTGGGTTCATTTTAAACTTGATTCCTAAACCAATTTTCAATTTTCTTAATTTTCTTCAGTGGGGCTCACCCTGCAGGGGGCGTCAAACCCTAATTTCTCTATCTTTGTTCAATTTCATTTTATTTCCATTCAAATATACACAAATTTTAGTCGATCTAGGTGTCTTTTAAAGTTTCTTGAAAATCTTGTTTAAAACCATTTATTTTCATGTTTAAAATCCATTTTAAAAATCAAGTGGGGCCCACATAGTTGGTGCCACATTTGAGAGCTTTTAAATTAGTTTAGAGTTTTAATTAAGTTGAAGTTTGAAAAGTCAAAACATGGATTTAATTAGGACTTCACAAAGGAAAATCACCCCCCCCCCCCCCTTAGGCTTTATCTCTTAATTAATTAAGAGAGTTCCAACTCAATTGGAACTCTCTAATTAACCCTAATTAACCACCTCTTGAAAAGCTATAAATAGAGCCCCATGGGAGGTCAACCCCCTCATGCCATCTCTCTCTCAAGTGTTCTCTCTCTCTCTCAAGATCTCATTGATCCAGCAGCTCCTCCTCTTCCTCCATTGCAGCCCCAAGGTAAAGCTTCTATTCTCCCTCTTTTTTAATTAAACTTTGTTAATTTTATTAATGTTATTTGTTATTTCTTTCATTGTCGCCCCTTTTAGCATGCTTTTCTTTTTTTTTTTTACTTCAAGAAATTGTGTGAGAGCTTCAAGAAGTTGATAAGCTGAGCCATGATCAATGTATTTACAATTTTATTTCATGTATTATGCTTCTATTCAATTTATTTTGTTAATGCCCAAAGAAAGAAGGTGATTCAACCTTCTATAGGTTGAATCCCTCTCCTCCTTTGGCAAAATCGAATTTCAATCCATGCTTCTTGATAATTTATTATTTATTTTGCTGTATTCATGTTTATTTTCAGTTATTCATGCATTCAATCATGAATAATAGCCTTAGTTACATGTTTTATAGTTTTATCATGCTCAATTAAATTTTATTTTGTTCTAGGGTTTTAAATTTACAGTCTTTAATTCTGGACGTCTGATAATGATGTTGTTTTTCCTATTTTTATTTATTGTTTAAATTTAAATTTTTATGGTATAATAATGCATCTGTCTACAATTTTCAGTAAAAAAACAGATTTTTTTGAGTTCTATAACCCTACTTTCAAAATCAAAGTTGAAACATGTTTCCTGCACCGTCAAAACGTTGCATAAAAACAGGTGCTACTTGTTGGGGTCATATCTCCCTCACCAGAGATCATATTTCAGATCTGTAAAAAAAGGTGTCTTTGTCTGTGTCTAGTTTATTCTGTGAAATTTTCATAATTTTATACAGTGGTTTATTATTT
Organism: Nuphar pumila; assembly: GCF_984573655.1. NCBI lineage: Eukaryota > Viridiplantae > Streptophyta > Magnoliopsida > Nymphaeales > Nymphaeaceae > Nuphar > Nuphar pumila. The sequence goes on along the minus strand of NC_143250.1, from coordinate 51,166,884 downwards.
TATTTTTACCTAATATCAGAAATTGTCCTTCTTGAACTGACAGATACAATTCAGAGCCAGGTTCATCTTGCCAAAACGATTTCTTCCTAATTGGAGATCGTATTGATGATCCGTAAAAAGTAACCGATTTGTATACATGTCTACTTTATGTGGTGTATTTTTTCACAGTGGTTTTCTATTTTCTTGAAACCTAAAATCAAAGTCCGTGTTTCTTGAATCATCAGGCATGATTCAAATCCTGGGTCATCTTGCCAGAGCGATTTCTCCCTAATCGAAGATTGTATTTTTGATCTGTAAATAGAGTTATTTTCATTGATTTGTATATTTTTTCTTTGTTAAATTTTATAAATTTTTATCTCTGTTTGATATGTTTTTCTAGTTTGACACAGTGACAGGTATGGAATAGCAGGTAAAACAACATATTTTTTCATTTTTTATTTAATATTTATTTCTTGCATAATCACAAAAATTTATTTTTTGATTGCATGTTATTTTTAGGGTTATTATAAGTATTATTGCCAATTTTTATGATTTTTTAAAGTCATTTGATATGTTATTTAGTTATTTCATAAAAATAGGATGCCCTATTCAACTGAAATATGGGCAAAAATCAATCTTTTTCTATTATTTCATTTTTTTCATGAAAATTTTTATATTTTTAGGATTTTATCATCTTTATAATCATATCAGAGTACTCTTCATCCGGTTTGGCATCATTTTGAATTTGTTTGATCCTCATATTAGGCATATTACAAAGATCTTTTCTGAAAAAACCCTATTTTTAACACTGTTTTGTAAATAATATCAATTTTAAGTGTATTTTGGTTATTTTCCCCTCAATTCCAAATTTTAAATTTGTTTAATTTCATTATTTATTTACTCATGCATCATCCCTTATTTATTTATTTTACATAAGCATGAGAAAAAGGCTTATATCTGGATAAATCCCTCAATTTTCAAGTATTGTTGGATGAATCCAGAAAAGCCTACATTTGTCTACTAACTTGTTGCTAATTTTACAGAAAAACTCAAGATTAGATTTTTTTTCTTTTTTTTCTTTTTTTATTTTAATTCAATTATTGATGTAAATTGTAATTATAATATTGGAATAAGAACATTTGGCTTCTTGTTTAGCTTATGATACATTTGCATATAGTTTGATTTTGATATATCATTGCTATTGCTTGTCATTCATGTATATCTCAAATTTACAATGGTCAACACGAATAGCACGTGCACTTGCTTCTAAAGAGTTGATAAAATCAGTGAACTTCGTATTTATGACTATAGTCAGAATACGAGTGAAACTCAAATTTATCATCTTCTTTTAAGTTACAAACAACCTACACTCTTAGGCCATCTTCAGAAATCATTGCATATTTTTTAAAGTTTTCCAAGTATTTTTCCTTTTAGAATCAAATGAGATATATTCAATACATATTCATGGCCATAGTCAGGGATATGTGGCAAATCTATCTTATCTAAATTCTATAAGGCATAAAAATTCTTTTATAAATGGTTTCTCTCAAATCCTTCAAAAAATATTTTCATAAACTGTATCCATGCATCATCTAAGTTTAGATTGCATCATAAAAAAGTTCATAGGGCCACACCCATCTCTTTTGATTTATTTCAGAGTTCAGTTTCAAAAAAATCGATTTTCTCAAAGTTACCCGACTTTTCTTCAAAAATCAATTTTCTCAAAAGCATCAGAATTTTCTTTCTTTAAAAATCAATTTTCTCAGAACAACTTCCCTTTTTAAAAGTATTTTCAACAAATTTTGACAAGCATACATCATGTTTTTAATCTACATTTTTTCTAAGTCATAGCGCATGCCTGCTTCTTTATGTATTTAGGAATAGAATAACGATTTAGACAGTTGAGCAAAGCAAAGCATAAGATTGATCATTGGTTCGATTACCCCTAGTTATGGCGCCAAGAACAGTTGAACCTCGTACCGACAGGCGAGTCTCATTCTACAAAAAATTTGCGTATTTTAAAAATGGAGGTGAGTTATTTTCAAAACTTTTTCAAAGGACAATTTGACTTGCAAAAGTAAAATTTTGCATGATAACAGGGTGTCAGCCTTAGGTTGGGTCAGGCATTTGGCCGATTCCTCATTTATGCATAGGATCAGTTTTGTCACGAGTTTATTTTTTTCAATAAGCCAGTGCGGCGTGATGGTCCTTCCTTACCGTCGCAAGCCTTTTTATCACCCTGTCATGGGCATAGAATGATTTGCAAACCCGCGATGCGCCAAGCTGGCCAGCCTAACATCCAAAGGCCGCTTACCAACATCTTTTCATGTGCTGGATCATTTTCATTGGCCCTGCACACCACCCGGTGCGCAATTGCCTAGCAAAAGCTGATCAAGCGTATTTCCAAATGCACATTCCATGTAGTCCATGCCGCTTAGTGCATAGTCGTCTCATATCAGCTATAACTTTCAAAAGAGGCACAAACTTTGCCTTAGCCTTGCATGTCATGAAGTGTATTTCAGCTCCATGCGCACGACATAGCAAGACCTCGCCACTGAAGGAACAAGGCCTTACAACTTCCAGTCCGAAGATCAATTGATGATTGAACACCATAGTAAAGAGCACCACCCAAACTCATTCACCGGTGCCTAGGCATTCACTCGCCTAGCCCCGAGTCACCATACTCGGTTGGAATCACCTAATGTGATCTCTGAGAGAATTAACCCTAACCCACACGCACCCCCGTGCGTCCAACCTCTACATATGGGATAATTATGCAAGTCGAGAGGTCCTTAACCAAATTTCTAAAGGCAACATCCTATGATCTGCTAACACTGTTTAACCAAACAACGCTATGTAAACACCTCAAATTTTTCTTATTCATTTTCAGACACCCCCCTCCCCCTCCCCCCCCGCCCCCCTTCATAGATGCAAACCCTGTAGGATAGTATGGGAGTCTAACCCTAGATCCATTCTAGTTTAGGTGTCATTTTGACTCTTTTGTCAGTAATATTACCATTTTACCCCTAGGTCATCCTAGATCCCTACAAGTTAGACCCAGTCAAGCTCATTTTTGAGTTCAGAACAATTAGAATGTCAGTCATTTCTAGCTCACCTGAGCTCACGATGAGCAAATCTTGTTCATTTCTAACCATTTCAGCTAAAATTAGTTCATTTCTTGAGAAATGAGCTCAATTCTAGCTTGAATCCCAGTCAATTATTTATGAGACAGTCAAGTCCAGTCAAACTTGTTTCCCTGAGTCTAACTTGAGCTTATTAGGAGTTCAAGTAGTCTGGTTCTAGTTTAAATCCATTTTCCATAGTCTTGGAATCCATTTTAGCCCATTTCAGCTCATTTTAGTTGAAATTGAACTAAGTCTAGTCAGTCTAGCTAGTGTTTGAGCTCCAGACTTAGTTCACCTCAGTATAAGCGACCTTCATTTTAGCTCACCCTCAATACATTTTCGTAACCCACTTCATTCCAGTGTTAATTTCTCATCATTTTACTAAGAATTGGGTCATTTCTCTATTATCCAGTCTAGAAGTTTAGTTGAGTCAATGTTTTTTTAGTTCATCCGACTTTAGAAACTCTAGAAATCAGTTCAATTTAGTTTAAACTAGCTTAAACTACTTCAAACCAGTTAAAATCTTATTTTTAGTGTCACTCCTTGCCCTGCAGGGGCAAAATCATTCCTCAGGTCATTTTTATCTGAAACATCATTTTTATCATTTTCCAAGTCAATACAAGCATCAATTTGGGCTCAGATCAATTCATTTCTTAAATTTTTTAGCTATATTCGAGACCCAATTCATATTTAGATTGGATCCAATGTCAGATCTGATATCCAATCATCAATTCTCATCCTCGAACGGGAATTTCCAATTCCTTGTCTCTGTCAAGGGTTCGAGACTTCAAATCTCTCATCTAGGGTTTTGCATTTTGCATGTCATTTTATGTCATTTGATCGCACTTCACATCATTGCATGTCATTTTTGAGATCCAACACTTTTGTTTTCAAAATATCAAATCCAGACTTGAGTTTGAAACCATTCTTTCGAAATCAATTTCAAAAACCTAGGTTTTAAATCGATATTTTCTATTTGGCCAATCCCCAGGGTTTTACATTCCTTATTTCAAAACATTTTTCATAGAAAAATGATCTGGATTCATTTTAAACTTAATTTTTAATCAATTCTTGATTTTTTTTCAAGTGGAGCCCACCCTGTAGGGGGAGCCAAACCCTAATTTTCTAATCTTTATTTAATTTCATTTTATTGCATGTCTTACTTATTTCAAAAATACAAAAAAATCACAAATGTAGGTGTCTTTTTAAAGTTTCTTGAAAATCTCGTTTTTAACCCCTTTATTTTTACCCTTTAAAATCATTTTTGAAAAACCAAATGGGACCCACATTAGGTGGCGCCACATTTGAAGGTATTTAGGTTAGTTTAGGTTTAGTTAGTGTTTTACTTAAGTTAGAAGTTTGAAAAGTCAAAATCTAGTTGATTTTAAAACTCCATTTTCGCTTTAGTATTTTAACCTTGTTTAGACTTTTATTTAAGGTTCTAAAAACCAAATGTGGGTCCACATAGGTGGTGCCACATTTGAGAATTTTTAGAAGTTATTTAGGAGTCAATTAGGGTTAATTAATTATAGTTTTTTTAGGTTGAAACTCTCCAAGAAAGATTGCCCCCTTTGTTTTGATTTTTTTTAAACTCTTTAAAACAAATCCAACTCTTTAATTAAGAGTTTTGAAAATATATAAATAGCCCCATAGGGGGGGTTGACTAGATCATCTTGTTCTCTCCTAAACCCTCCTCCTCCAGCAGCCTCCTCCATTGAAGCTCTAAGGTAAGATCTTCTTCTCTTTTCTTAATTTTTATTTATTTTTCATTAAATCTACCATTGTCGCCCCTTGTAGTGTAGATTTTCTTTTTCTTTTCACTTCAAGAAAATGTGTGAGAGCTTCAAGAAGACGATCAACTGAGTTTCTAATGTGCTTTACATGTTTTGATCCATTAACAATCTTCATCTTTCATTTATTTCATTGATGCCCGAAAAATGATCGAGATTTGATCCCTCTATGGATTGAATCCCTCTTTTAATGGCTTAATCAAATTTTTTATCATGCTTCCCTGCATTTTTATTTTTATTTCATCATATTAATGTTTATTTTCAGTTATTCATGCATTTAATCATGATTCATTGCATTATTAATGTTTATTTTCAAATATTCAAAGCATACATCACGTTTTTAGTCAAAAAATTCCAAAATTCATAGCACATCCCTGATTCTTTGTGCATTTAGGAATAGAATATCGATTCAGATAGTTGAGCAAAACAAATCACATGATTGATCATTGGTTCGATTACCCCTAGTAATGGCGCCAGGAATAGTTGAACCTCGTACCGACAGGCTAGTCTCATTCTACAGAATTTTCCCATATTTTAAAATGAAGCGACTTTTTTTCAAAACTTTTTCAAAAGTTAGTTTGACTTACAAAAGTAAAATTTTACAATGATAATATGTTCCACGTGTGTGCCACCACACAACGATGCACTAACAATGATACTGATGCCTATCGCATGTCGTGCTACCACTGCACGTCACCGATCAAGCAAACACATACCACATGTTCCTATACTCGATGTATTTTTCACTCAGTAGAGCTCCACACTACACATATCCTATTCTAAAAGATCGGCCAGGGACATTCTCCTCCAACCAAAACCATTGTCGTCCTCGACAATACTGGTGCAAGTAAGAACACAGTCTTCACTGATATGCCAGTTTTTCTTTGTACTTATCTTTGGTTTACTCATTTTCTTCCACCTACTCAACTTGTTTTGGTTTACATCCACCATCGCTGCAACCTTTAACATGTCAAGTACCATACCTTTAACGCATCTTTGATCACTTAGACAATGGTCTTCTGCTTTATCAACATCGAGCATTTCTCTGCTCGTGAAACCCCAGTGTAGTCTCAAATATAAACGAGTTATCTTCACCCACACGACAAACTTGTCATCTTCATGCTCATGGCGGGGGTGTCTTCCAACCCCAGAAAGGGCAATTCCAAGCCCTTCATGGTCCTCGCAGAGAAAGACGACCACCAATGCGTGTTGTAGGGATATCAACTCCCTTAAGCACCAACTTGTGGTTTTCCAATGGTCTGAACTAGTCCTCAAGTGGGGATGCCTTCTTGCGTATCACCCTAAAGTAGTCCTTCAAAACGTCTTCCTGGATACTTGTCCTCACATGGGCACCTTTGTCCCAACGTTATAACTCTCCTCCCGAAGACAACATGATGTAACTCTTTCTTAGAGTTAGCAAAATGTTCCCACAAAAACCAACAAGCCACGAACAATAACTTTTTCTGCACACACAATCCATTAAGGATCTGCCAATTCAAGGGACCAAAACAACAAGCATTCTTCTCAATGTGGGCACTCCGCTAACCTATAATCTTGGGATAGTATCTAGAAGTTTAATTGATTCTTTCATACCCAAAAGTGCAAATCCATTCAGCTGAATCCAACGTGCATTCTCTGCATGCACAAGGCAAACATCACAGTCCACCTGTGAGCCTAATGCACAACTGATAGATATCTTTGGCTTATCTGCATTCTCTTAGCCAACTGAATAACAACCTTTTACTTTTGCTTGTCATCGCCAAGATGTCCCATACCATCCTGGCAACATCTTGTTTTTGTGCTCAGTCAACCACACTTCAACTGCAAAAAATTTGTGTAACCAAGATAAACCATCATTATCCTCTTCAGTGTCGCACACAATAAACAACAAGATCTCCATGAATCTTTCTGATATAATGTCAATTTGTCATGGGCTTACTTTTTTCAATAAGCCAGTGCGGTGCGACAGTCCTTCCTTAGCGTCGTAAGCCTTTCTATTGCTTTATCATAGGCATAGAATGCTTTGTAAACCCACGACACGCCAAGCTGGCCAGCCTAACGGCTAAAGGTCGCGTACCAACACCTTTCCATGTGCTGAATCATTTTCATTGACCCTGCGCACCATCCCATGCACAACTGCCTAGCAGAAGCTGATCAAGTGTATTTCCAAATGTGTATTCCATGCCGCTTAGTGCATAATCATCCCATATCAGCTATCACTTTTGAAAGAGGCACAAACTTTGCCTTTGCCTTGCATGTCATGAAGTGTATTACAGCTCCATGAGCATGACATAGCTGAAAGTGTTGTAGGATTGAGGCAACAAGCACTAGAGGGGGTGAATAGTGCTTTTAAATAACATCTTGGAATTTTGAAGGATTTTGAAATTCACACAGCAATCACACAAAGAACACAAGAATTTATCTTGGTTCGGTCTTCCTAACCTACATCCAGTCCCCAAGCAAAACCCGCTTGAGATTTTCACTATCAACCTTGTATAACCACAAGAACATACAGACCAAATCCGGTCTCACTTTCAGTAACAACCCTACTGAAAGCAAACAACTCCTTTAAACCAATGAGTCCTTTCTTTTTACAGAAAAATATAAGTAAACACACTTACAATCAACCTACGAGCCTTTCTTATAAACGCAAATGAAATGCAATTGGCTTCTGAGGTTGTTGAAATACTCAACTCACGAATCCACTATCTCTTAAAAGAATTTGAGTGAAAAACTAGAGTGAAAATATCAAGTGAGTGAGAAAACGAATACTTGAATGAATAGGAGTGAAAAACAAAGATTTTGATCTTTGTAATTCAATTGGATTCGATGTTTTTGAGTGTGGAATGCACTCATATTTATAGTTGAAAAATTTCATACATTAAGGGTATGAAAGAGTGTCAAAACAGTCACTTTTGAACATACAATTTGTTTAAAAAATGAAAATACACGCCTTTTAAAAGTTTTAAGAAAAAAATGGCAAAATTAGTTGACTAGAACAATAGTTAGTCGACTGAAATCAAATATTAGCAGACTGATAGTTATCGTCGATCGACTAATGTGTTTAACAGAGCCGTTTTAAAATCTAGAGTTTGAAACTTAGTACTAAAAAAATTAGTCGACTGATGAAATCATCAGTAGACTGAAAAACCTTTCAGTCGACTCCTGCTAAAATTTTTCTGAAAACACACATTTTGTTCGGTCAACTAAGAAAACCTTCAGTCGACTGCTGCTAAATTTTACAAAAAACAGACATTCTGTCTGGTTGACTAAGAAAAACTTCAGTCGACTAATTCAGAAAATTGATGTTTTTGCTTTAAAAATTTGACACAAAAAAGTTGGTTGACTGGTGAGTCTATTGGTCGACTAATAAACATGAAAAATTAAGTAAAGAGTTTTTTAAAACGATTTTCATGAAAGGTTCTTTTAAAAAAGTTTTTCTAAAGACTTTTTAGGTGAAATGCAATTGAAATATGCACTCTAAGTAAGGCTTTTACAAGAATCTAAGACATTTAATGAATTTTACATTTGCACACTAGTCTTCAAAGATTCTTCATCAAATTTATCAATTCTTGTCATCTTTCTTCATTGCCTTAGCTGAAATGGAGTTGATTCACTTGTTCATCATCAAAACCTTGTACTTGAAGTATCATGTATGACTTCATTGTCGTAACAATAGCAAAACCTCACCACTGAAGGAACAAGACCTTATGACTCTTAGTACAAAGACCAGTTGATGATTGAACACCATAGCGAAGAACACCACTCAAACTCATTCATCGACGCCTAGGTATTTACTCGCCTAGCTCCGAGTCACCATACTTGGTTGAAATCACCTAATGTGATCCATGGGAGAATTAGCCCTAACCCACATGCATACCCGTGCATCCAACTGCTACGCATTGGATAATCTTATAAGCTGAGAGGTCCTTAACCAAATCTTCAACGGAAACATCCTCTAATCCACTGGCACTACTTAACCGAACAACGCTCCACATTTATGCTACCATACAGTGATGCGCTAACGACGATATTGATGCCTATCACATGTCGTGCTACCACCGCATGTCACCGATCAAGCGAATGCATACTATGCATTCTTACACTCGATGTATTTTTCACTCAGTAGAGCTCGGCACTGCACATATCCTATTCTAAAAGATCGGCTTGGGACAAGTTTGGTCCTGTGCATTAGTGGGTATGGGCCTATCAGGTAAACAAGCCTGGTTTGGCACCCAGTCATAGCCGAACCAACTTAGGTCTTGTTCAAGGTGCAGGGGCTTTTTAACCTGGTTCAGCCCTATCAAGTTGCGGGTTGGACCGAGTCAGGTCGGGGTCTTGTATGAGTCAAGCCTAATTAGATCCGACCGAACAACACATGCCTATACCTAGCTTCAGGGTCAGACCAACTTCAGAACTCACAGGTGGGTTCGGTCAGGCCCGATTGGCCGGATCCGTGTACTATGTCTTATAAAAAAAATTATTTGAGCATTTTATAAGGCTATTAGGCATGCATTATGGGTCATTATGGAGGGTCATTTTCGGTTATTTAAGGCCCATGCATGTTATGATTGTGCTTCATTTATTTTCATATGCATATATTGACATATTTGAACATTGGTATTATTTTTGAATTTTGGGTACAATATTCTAAATTGAATTGATTGAATCAATACGTTGTCAAAGTAAGCTCTATTGCGTAGATTAGTTCATTTTAAAATATTGTGATGTGTATATGTTTGCAGTTTATGCGAATAGTGATCGGTCCAAAGGAAGATTACTATTTGGGATAACCTAAATATATATTTTTAGTAATAAATATGGAACAATTGTACGGTTTTCTATATGAATAATGAGTCAGTCCAAAGAAAAGCTAGTTGTTTGACAGGGCTAATTGTCTTTGATTACTGTATTGAGAGTACCACTTATAAGTTGACATTTTTGTCCAAAAACTAAATGTCAATGTTGTGCTGGGTATCTTGTAATGAGGTTCACCACTATTCAAATACATTATTTTGTATTAATGCATGTGAAAAATATATGTTAATCATGAGCTTGTTTGTTCTTGATTTAGTTAATAACTCTGCTTCTACGATATCTGTAAATATTAATTGCATCCCTGTTTTGAGCGGTTCTAATTTTAAAAACTAGAAGAAGAATGTCATGATTGTTCTTGTATGTATGAATTTATATCTTACACTATGAGAAGATCACCCCCCTGCTCTTACAGATAGGAGTTTCACTGAGGATAAAAGGAACTTTGAGCGGTGGGATCGATTTAATCACATAAGTCTCATGATCATGAAATATGCAATTCATGAATCCTTCAGGGGTACTATATCTAAAGAGGTGAATGCCAAACGTTTCCATGAAGAAATTGAAAAGTATTTTGTGAAAAATGAAAAGGCTAAGACAAGTACTATTCATTCAAGTCTTGTCTTAATGAAGTATAAGGGCAAAGAAAACATTAGGAAGTACATTATGAAGATGTCCCATCTTTATTCAAAACTAAAGACAATAAAGTTAAAGTTGTTTGAGGACTTATTCGTGCACTTAGTTTTGATATCCCTTACTACACAATACAGTCAGTTTAAGGTCAGTTATAACTGCTACAAGAAAAAATAGACTCTAACTTTGGCCAATTTCTCATTTATGCATAGGACCAGTTTGGTCCTGTGCATTAGTGGGTACGGGCTTATCAGGTAAACAAGCCTGGTTTGGCACCCAGTTAGAGCCGAACCGGTTTAAATCTTGTTCAGGGTGCAGGGGCTTACTGACCTGGTTCAGCCCCATCAAGTTGAGGGGTTAGACCGAGTCAGGTTGGGGTTATGTATGGTTCGGACCTAGTTAGATTTAACCCAACAGTATAGGCCTATACCTAACTTCAGGGTCATTGGGTCTGACCCGATTCAGGTTAGACCAATTTTGGAACTCGCAGGTGGGTCTGGTCAGGCCCGATTGGCCGGATCTGTGCACTGTGTCTTATAAAAAAAATTTATTTGAGCATTTTATAAGGCTATTAGGCGTTCATTATGGGTCACTTTGGAGGGTCATTTTCAGTTATTTAAGGCCCATGCATGTTATAATTTTCCGTTATTTATTTTTATATGCATGTATTGACATATTTGAACATTGACATTATTTTAAATTTTGGGTACAATATTCTAAATTGAATTAATTGAATCAATACGTTGTCAAAGTAACCTCAATTGCATAGATTAATTCGTTTTAGAATATTGCGATGTATATATGTTTGTAGTTCATGCGAATAGTGATCAAGCTAAAGGACAATCACTATTTGGCCGAACCCAAATATATACTTTTAGTAATAAATATGTGACAATTATATGGTTTTTCATGTGAATAACGAGTGAGTTCAAAGAAAGGCTCGTTATTTGACATGACTAATTGTCTTTGATTACTGTATTGAGAGTACCACTTACAAGTTAACATTTTTATCCAAAGACTAAATGTCAATGTTGTATTGGGTATCTTGTAATGGGGTTCACCACTATTTAAATATGTTATTTTGTGTTAATGCATGTGAAAAATGTATGTTAATCATGAACTTGTTTATTCTTGATTCAGTTAATACTTCTATTTCTATGATATTTGCAAATATTAATTCAATCCCTGTTTTGGGCAGTTTCAAATTTAAAAACTAGAAAATGAATGTCATGATTGTTCTTGTATGTATGAATTTGTATCTTGCACTACAAGAAAATCAACCCATTACTCTTATGGATAGGAGTTTTACTGAGGATAAAAGGAACTCCAAGCGATGGGATTGATTTAATCACATGAGTCTCATGATCATGAAACATGCAATTCCTGAATCCTTCAAGGGCACTATGTCTGAAGTGGTGAATGCCAAACATTTTCTTGAAGAAATTGAAAAGCATTTTGCAAAAAACGAAAAGGTTGAGACAAGTATTATTCTTTCAAGTCTTGTCTTAATGAGGTATAAGGGCAAAGAAAATATTAGGAAGTACATTATGGAGATGTCTCATCTTGCTTCAAAACTCAAGACATTAAAGTAAAAGTTGTTTGAGGACTTACTGGTGTACTTGGTTTTGATATCCCTTACTGCACAATACAGTCAGTTTAAGGTCAATTATAACGGCTAGAAGGATAAATGAACTCTTAATGAGCTCATTTCACAGTGTATGCAAGAGGAGGATAAGATGAAGCAAGAGAAGATTGAGAGTGCTCATTTGACAGTGACCTCTAAGGATAGGTTTAAGAAAAAGAAAAGGACTAAAGAAGTTACAGTTGACCCTCAATCACAGAAAAAACATCATGACTCAAGGTCTAATTATTTATTTTGCAAAGAGAAAGGTCACATAAAGAAGGATTGTACCAAGTATCATGCATGACATGAGAAGAAAGGTATGCTTCTTACTTTGGTTTGTTTTGAAGTTAATTTGACTTTTGCGCCCAAACACACTTGGTGGATGGATTCTAGTGTTACCATTCACATAAGTGTGTCTATGCAAGGTTGCCTAAGTTGTTGATCACCAATTGATGTTGAAAGATTCATCTATGTGGGCGATAACAAAACAGTTAAAGTTGAGGTAATAGGGACATTTAGGTTACTATTGAAGGCTGAAAATTATTTAGATTTGAAAGAAACATTTATTGTGTCATCTTTTAGGCAGAATTTGGTTTCTACTTTTATTTTCGACAAATACGGTTATTCTTGTTTATTTAAAAATAATGAATTTAAATTATTTCTCGATTCAAAACTTATTGGGACTGGTTCTTTATCTACGGTTGATAACCTTTATTTATTTGATATTGTTGCCTCATTTAATGAAATCTTGCATTTAAGTTCTCATGGTACAAAACAAAAATCAATAAATGAGAATTCTACTATATTATGACATAAGCGCTTAGGTCACATTTCTAAACAAAGAATTAAAAGGCTTGTGTCAAGTGAGATTCTTGATTCTCCTTATTTCACTGACCTTCAGGTTTGTGTTAAGTGTATAAAAGGGAAAAGAATAAACATAAGAAAATTATGTGCTGAGAGGAGAACAGACGTCTTAGAACTAATCCATACAGATATTTGTGGACCCTTCCCTATGACTTCTTAGAATGGTCAATAATATTTTATTACGTTTATAGATGACTATTCTCATTATAAATACCTATATTTGATTCATGAAAAGTCTCAGTCATTGGATGTGTTCAAATCGTTTAAGGCTAAAGTTGAAAACCAACTTGGCAAAAGAATTAAGGTCGTCAGATCTGACCATAGTGGTGAGTACTATGGTAGATATGATGGATCAAGTGAACAACGTCTAGGGCTCTTTGCTAAATTCCTAGAGGAATGTGGGATCATCCCTCAGTATACTATGTCAGGCACTCCTAGCATGAATGGTGTTGCTGAGAGACAAAACATGACTCTTAAGGATATGGTAAGGAGTATGGTTTCTCATTCTACTTTACCAGAGTCCCTCTAGGGAGAAGCATTAAAGATTGTAGCATATGTTTTGAACATGGTACCCTCTAAAGCAGTAACCAAGACCCCATATGAATTGTGGACAGACAAAAAGCCTAGTATGAAACACTTTCATATTTGGGGATGTTCAACTGAGGCTAGGCCCTATAGGCCATACGAAAAGAAAATGGATTATAGAATAGTTAACTGTTATTTTGTTGGGCATTCTGAAAGATCCAGGGGCTATAAGTTTTATGACCCTTTGAATAAGTCCTTTTTTGAAATGAGAAATGCTTGCTTATTTAAGGGTGCTGAGTTTGAAGGGAGTGATAAAGTCAAAGACATTGCTTTTGAAGAAGAGTCTTTTTCTCTTCCTACAGTTGTGGTTGACAATGATCATATTTTCATTTCTAACATTGTTTCCATAAATTCAGATCAAGACAATGCATTATATCTCCTTATCCAAAATCAAGTTTTTACTCCTTCAGTTCAAACTCAACAACCTCAAGAAACACCTCAAAAACTAGTGTCATTAAGAAAATCTACTATAGAGAGAAGGACAATTTTAGATGATTATATTATCTTTCTACAAGAATATGAGGGTAATACTGGCTTAAGGAAAGATAATCCAATCAACTTCTAATAAGCCACACAAAGTTCTAACTCTTAAAAGTAGATTGAAGCAATGCATGAGGAGATTAAATCTATGAGGGACAATGACATGTGAGATCTTGTCTCAATGCCTGAAAGTGTGAAACCCATTGGTTGCAAATGGATATTTAAAACCAAAAGGTATTCAAAGGGTAATATCAAAAGATATAAGTCATGTTTTGCTGTAAAAAGGTTTACTCAAAGGAAAAGCATTGACTACACAGAGACTTTCTCTCCGGTTTTTACGAAAGACTCTTTTAAGATTATGATGGCAATTGTGACTCATCATGATTTATAGTTGCATCAGATGGATGTTAAGATTACATTCCTTAATGGGGACATCGATGAGACAATATACATGGTTCAACCAGAATATTTTGTCTCAGACGATGATAAGAAAATGGTTTGCAAACTGAAGAAATTTAGTGTAAGTTTTATGAAATAAATTTTAAAAGATATTTTTGATAAAAATGGTTTTGTGCAAGCCATACACCAAATAATAAAAACCGGTTCACACTAGGGTAGAGTCCGAGTTGAACTTAGGAAATGAGAGAAAACTTTGTATTCCACAAAAATCTATTCTTTATTGTATTGAAAATAAAAACAATTAATTAACTAATCAACTGAGAGTACGACCCTTTGTGGAGGGCTTAAACAAATAATAATTAGTTATAGGCCTTTTACAAATTCAAATTAATAAAATAAACAACCCTAATCTAAAAGAAAAGAAAAATAGGGTCTTCAATGCTTAAGCTTCTAGTCCTTTAATTTGCTATTGCTTCAGATGAACCTAGAGCTGTAAGTGTATGATAACAACCTGGATATGTAGGCTCATATACTATTCTCTCAGGTGATAAGGGCTATATTAAGGGGCCCTCTGAGGGGCCAAAAGGGCTCTTTTAAAGGCTCGAAGGGACCTTTTAGGGACCTCTAGACAAAACAAAAACAAAAACAAAACAAAGAAAAACTAAACAAAAATTCAATGTTAGTTTGATAAAAAATCACAAAATAAGAATCTAACTAATCTATAACACACTAACTAACATGTAACAACCTAATTTACTAAAAGACAAAATAACAAACAAACAAACTAAATAACAATAAAAAAACTAATTTGTAACAACTAATTTAACAATCTAATTAATAACACAAGAAAACTATACTAGCCGAAAATCAAAACTTGACTAAAACTAACTATTAACGAATAACTAATTAACAAGAATAAGTAACAAACTAACGAATTAACTCATTTAATTTATAACTAACATGCTGGAACTACTTCAAAATCTAACTATTAATAAAGAATCAAGAAATCAAGCATTAATTTGCTAACTAATTAATTATATAAATGTCAAGAAACAAGAATTGAATCATGAGCATTAACCAAAACTAACCAGAATAATGAACTAACTAAATGACAAACTAGCTAAATGACAAGATAACAACTAATCTATCACTACTGTACGGATTCTAACCAATTTAACAATCTAGAAATAAAGAAAACTAACTTACATCAAGGATACAATAAAACAAGACTAATTGGTTATGCAAGAATTCAATTAACTACAAGAACAGGTAAACATCAAACTACCTAACCAACTAAAAGAATCTGAACATGAGGGATGGAAATAATGAAGATTGGATCTAATTAAAATAACTATATCAATGATAAAAAGAAAATCAAGATTAACTACGCTAAAAAACGTTAATGAAATAAAGAAAAGGGAATTAGCTAAATTGTTTTGAATCTAATCTAATTTATGTTAAACAAACTAATTAATCTAATATAATATAAACTAATACAAACTGATCTAATTAACTTACAAACAGAAATTACATGTGAATTAAAATTGCTAAATAAATAGAAATTGATAACTATCTCATTCGGCTAAATTAATCTATTTAAATAAAAACAATAATTAATCTAAAATAAGTATGTTCTAATCTAAGTATTAAAAATTAATTTTTGAAAGTAAATAACAATTTGACTAACTAATAAAGATAGTGAATAAAACTATCTATTTGATTGAAATAATAAAAATTAAAATAACTAATCTATTTATTTATTAATTTCTAATTTAAGTTATTAATTAAATAAAAACTAACTAAAGCAATAAAAAACAATCAAGAACATGAATTAACAATAACTAAGCTAACCTAATATTGAAAATAAAAAGAAAATATTCATATCTACTTATAAAAATTAAAAAGAATTAAAAGAAACTACAAAAGTCCTAAATCGGCTATTTCAGAAATATAAATAAATTAAATCTTATTAATACCAAAAATTTAATCTAAACTAAATCTAACCTAGATATAACATGAACTGAATTAAAAATCACTAAAATATAAAAAATACTCTATGCTAAATCTACTTATTTGAATAAAATAATATTATTCTACACAAAAATCAAGAAAATCAGCTAAAACTAAATTAATCTATTTATTTATTTTTTATTTTGCAATGAATAAAAACAATTAATTGAAACTAAATGCAACACATGAACGAAGATTAAACTATGTTATATGCCATGATGCAATATGATGCATGTATTCTATGGAATAAATAAAAAACTAATCTAAATAATAAACTATGGAGAGACAGAGGAGAAAAAGCAAACCTCACAATTCGCCTCCGATGGCGGGGTTGAGAAGAAAAATGTGGTCTTACCTCTTAGTTGCATGTGCCTCTGACGATGTGGATAAGAAGAATCAGCGCCAAAAGAGATTAGAAGCAAGAAGAACAAGAGGGAGAAAGAGGAAGAGCAAAAAGTAAAAACTGGTTGGGAATGAGAAGGAGGAGGAAGAGAAGAGAGAGGGGAAGGAGAAGCCACATAAATTTTTTGAAGGAAAAGACTCCCCCCTCTGATAGAATAACACTATTTATATTAAAACAGTTAGGTTAAAACACAACTTTTTAAAAACTCCATTAAAATTTTAATAATTTCAAATGAGCACTTCTTGAAAAATATGTTTCATAAAAAGGTAATTCTAAACAAAGTAAAATACTAATTAAACACTTATAAACTAATTAGACTACTAATTAAAAAGCTTGAAACTAAACTAAACATTGAAAAACATAGGGAAGAGCTTGAAATATGTGATTTTACCTTTATTATTTAATTTAAAGTAGTTTATTAAAAACACTGATAAGAATGAGTTTTTAATGTGATTTTTTTATGGATAATGCATAAAATAGTATGTATAAGATACAAAATATATGCATGATCAAAATTTATCTATGGACTTAAGCAAGCTTCTCGTCAGTGGTATTATAAATTTCATCAAGTTGTCATTGTATTTGGTTTTGAGATGAATTGATTGATGAATGCATATACCATAAGTTCAATGAGTGTAAATTTATTTTTTCTGGTTTTGTATATGGATGACATATTGCTTGCTAGTAATAATATAGTTATACTGCATAAAACCAAGAGATTTCTGACAAAAAAAAAATTAAATAAAAAATCTTGGGGACACCTCTTTTGTATTAGAGATTCAAATACATCGAGATCGTTCTTGAGGTATTCTTAGATTATCGCAAAAGCGTTGTATTGAAAGGATTCTGGAAAGGTATGACATGAAAGATTGCAAACTAGAAGATATTCATGTTGCTAAAGGAGACAAATTCAGTCTTGTTCAGTACCCCAAACACCAGTCTGAAATTAAAGTTATGGAACATATTCTTTATGCATCTGCTGTGGGAAGTCTTATGTATGCTTAGATATGTATGTGTCCGGATTTAGCATACATTGTTGGGATATTGGGCAGATATCATAGTAACTCGGGTATGAATAATTTGAAAGCAGCCAAATGAGTTGTGTGGTATTTGCAGAGAGCAAAAGGTTACATGCTTACATTCAGGAAGTCAGATCAGTTGGAGATCATTGAGTATTTTGATTCTTACTTTGCGGGATGTCAAGACAGTTGTTGATCCATGTCAGATTATGTTTTTCTGTTGGCCGGGGGAGTTATTTTCTAGAGGAGTACCAAGCAGGCACTCATTGCTTCTTCCACCATAGTAGCTGAATTCGTAGCTTGTTATGACGCATCCAACCATGGGATATAGGTACGTAATTTTGTCACAGGACTACATATTTTGGATAATATTGAGAGACTGTTAAAGCTATTTTATGACAATAATTCAACAATGCTATATTCTAATAACAACAGGAGCTCATCGAAGTCAAAGCATATTGATGTTAAGTTCCTTGTTGTTAAAGAAATATTGCACAATGGTCAAATATCGATAGAATATATTGGCACAAACTCCATGATTGCAGATCCACTTACTAAAGGTTTGTCACCCAAGGTCTTTCATGAGCATACTGCTCGAATGAGTGTTTTATCATTTTATGATATGTTGGTTTAGTGAGAGTTTGTATTTAAATGTTCTATGATATAATAAAGTTCCTTTTGATACTTTGGTATAAAGTTAAAGTTTTGGTTTCATTCTTTACTCATTTTATTGTGATATCACTAAAGTATAAGAAAGGACTAGTTAGAAATAGGCATGTCTAATTACATTGTATGTAATTTCCATGTTTCACATTTATAATTGATCCATGTTATTTGGTTATGTCGATATATGTAATCATTGATGGGCCCAATTATGTTATTTGTAATGAAGATCGGTTCTATGTTGACATGATCAATGGATCGGATTGGTAGAGATATCAATTGATAAGACAGTGTTTTGATCTCATAAGGTTATAATTTGTGATTATAAGGTTACGTATGTAGCCCAAGTGGGAGATTGTTAAAAAATTTGTGTGGGTCGTTGAACTACACATTATAAGATTGTCTTAGGTTGAGGCCCGGTTTATATGATCTAATCTGGTTGGGCCATGTGATATCTCATATGATATGATATACCATGTGGAGAAACTTGTTCTGTCTACAATTCTGTAATAGATTGAATTGGAGATAGACTTCTAATCACATTAGGTTATGGTCCTCAAACTTTATATAATGCCTTCTCTTCAGACCCCCATTATCAAAAAGAGAATTAAGTTACTCTCTCATTAGGTTTAAAGAAAGAAAAATGGTCACGTATACAAGTTCTGAAAGATCATACCCATCAACGATTTATCAGAGCGCTTATGGGTTCAGGTGCACTTCAGCATTAAGTTCTGTTTCAGTTTTGATTTCAACGGTTTAGCGAGAACATAAAAATTAGTTCAGTGGCCACTTTGACATGCACCTTGATACAGAACGTTCATTACAGTCCATATTTCATACAAGGCCGCAGTTGTGGACCTGCCACAAAGGCACAAACCATTTGCCACATTAATATAACAACTTCTTTACTAATAAAATTTCTTTTATAATGTCAAAGCAGTTTAAAATCTCACAATCTTTGCTTTTCATTGTGCTTTCTCTCTGTTTTTTGAAAGTTTTCTCCTCCCTTACTACTGAGTGGCAAGATATGATGGTCGGAGCCATTTGGGATGGTCAAGAACGAGAGGAATATTTTCACAGAAAAACTGAAAGGCAGGAATATGCATGGCTTTTTAGCGTGGTGACAAAAGGGTCCTAATTTTTAGGGCAGATGGGATAAAAGGAAGCTCATAAATATTGTGAACACGACTGAATGCCCCATGCTCTCTTGGATCCATTTTTGGGTTCTAAGAGAATGACAAAATAGGAGGGTTGACACGATCCAAACCTCTGACAAATTGGTGAAAAGTGAGGCACATGATTTTGTGTTGCGGAAGGGAAAATAGAGTAACAAACGCACAATATCGCTTTAGGAGAACATGGCCAGGTCTATCATTTGTGGGGGCACCCACAAGTCTACGTCTTCTTAGGCTTGGTAGACAATGCCCATTGAACCGAACTTCGGGCTTAGCTCGTTTACCAGTGGATTAATTAGCTTGTGACCAATGTTGTCAGTATCGGTATCGTCCTTGTATCGTTTGGTCAACGATTCAGGTGAATGCGGCCCCGATACCGATACTCAAGTGAATAGTTCTGAATCACCCAAAAAATAATTAAAAAATATGTGATACATGTTAAAGCTAATAAAATATTAAAAAAAATTAAGTTTTTTTTTATATTTTATAAGAAAATAGCTCGTTCAGGGGTGAAGCGTAGCAAATTTTTGCCGATACGTTACGTATCAGCTGGCAGCCAATACACACCGATACTGACACCATTGCTTGTGACTCAGCTTGTGCTCATATTTAACTGAGTTGAACACGAGCTGGCTCATATAAAAGAATCATGTTTTTTATACATGATATATATATTAAATTTAATAGCTCATATTTTTTTATGCATCCTTTGCTTTATAAATTACACGCAAGCCAAGTGATCCCGAACAGCTGAGCCTAACATCCTGTGTTTGGGATGGACTTCTCAAGCTAAATGAGCTGCGTGTGGCTTGGCTTGTTAGCTATATGAGCTGATCATGAACAAGTTTGTGATGAGCTAAACCAAGTGAGTTACAAGCTGTTCGGTTCATTTACCAGTCCTAGCTCTTTTTAAAAGTGATTGGCGGGTCTGCCTCTACTTGAAGTGTGCCCCTTGAGTCGATGACACCTCTCTCTTTAACTCAATCTGTCTAATAGATGTCTTTAGCATGGTTTCTTTAGTAGAGATTATACCTTGGATCATATTTTTTTAAAAGTAAAATCATATTCTTTTGAGTTGCAAAATGTGGTGTGTTGGCAATTGATTTTTTGAATCTCTTAGGTCAGGTTCAGTAATGCCTGGATCTTAGCCAACTAAGACCTGGTTATATCCCTAGCCAAAAATATTCAAAGTTGAAAGGGGAACGCACCACTCATGTTTGACAAAGATGAAAATAATTGCGCGGTAAAAGTTATAATATTGCTTGCAGTTGAATCCAACAAATATCTAAATCCAATTATGTGTAAAGGTACTTGTGATTAAGATCCAAGGGGTTTGACCAACGAGGGCCCACTTGACTGGTAGGAGCAGCTAGTACATGTCACCTTGTGTTTTGCAAGTTTGAATCCCAATGATATTATTGTATAACTGGTAGGGTTCTGCCTAACCCCAGCTTGCCTTTAAAAAAATAAAAAAGATCCAGGGGGTTTGGCATAGTGGCATGGGGCCTAGACCAATTGATGGGGGTGTCTAGGTTCAAATCTCATGGGTGTCAGCCAAAGGTAAAGAGGCCAATGAGGCTTGGTCCTTAGGGCCCCTGGGCCCAAAAAAAATTTAGGGGCCCATTTTTAAGGCCTGAGCTCCCCATTTGTTTAGAAAAGGTTCCGGTACAGGATCAAACCCGGATCCTTTACCCGACCTGGATCCAATTAAATATTAAAAACCCATGCGCCCCCGTCTTCTTCAATCTAAAACCTTTGCGACCTCTTGTCTTCTTTAATCTAAAACCCCTGCGCTGGCCTCTCTTCTTCTTCAATATAATTCTCTTGTGCTAACCTCTCTTCTTCTTCAATCTAATTCAAAAAGCTTCAAAAGAAATGCTGGCACATTTGATTGAGGCAGATAAGTAGATGGAGGTGAATATTTTGTTTCTATGTTGTCATCTGCAAGAGGTCCAATGAGGTCTATCTCAATTGGGTTACTGAGGTCTGTGCATCTAACTATGGCTGTTATTATCATGCCCAATAGGCAAAAGCAAAAAAAAAATCTTGCTGAATGGTTTCTTCAGGTTTTCAATTTTTGTGTCCTGAAATCATGGTTTTCAATATTCATTGCAGGCACCTAAAAGTTTTCTGAGAGGCAAATACAAGCTTATCCAAAAACTATTGTTTTTGATGTGAGATAGATGAGGTTCAAAATTTTGTTGCGGTAAGAGGTGTTGAGGCCATTTTTATCTTCACGAATTGCATCTGGACCCAAAAGAGTGCATGTTTTCCATCATCCTTTGTTGGAGACAAACAGTGAGTACATTGGATTTTCACACAAACTACATAGGATGTTATTTTCGTTTAAATGAATAGGCACTAATTGTAAGTTCTTTTTTTTTTGAGGATTTTTTTGAAGGAAAGTTTAGAAAATTGTTACTGTATATGAAAAATATTCCTTTAATATTAGCTTGGTGTGCCTTTTTTTTTTTTAAGTGATTTTTTTTGGGTCAAAGGTCATAATAATTGTCATGTGCACATAGTAATATTGTTCTTTGGATATTCAAGTTTGTGACCAACACTGCTTTGATTCTTGAATCTTATAAACAAAGTTTGTCATCAAGACTGTTTTAAGGTTAACCTGTCCTACCAAATCTGAAAGCTTTTTGGCATAGCTTCTTTAGGAAATGGGGAGAATGTTAATGGATTGGCTATGTTGTCAATTGAGAAAGAAATGGTTGAACAACTTGATTATACTGATTTGATAAATATTTTTGCATCTAAAACAGCTAGACGAGTAGTGTTTAAGTAGTTTATATAAATATTTTAGACATTGTTATTTGATATAATATAAATATTTAAAATATCATATGTGTTTAGTAAAAATATAAATCTTATCGTTATTTGAATGATGATACTATCAGGTTGTGTCTTATTCTCTTGACTTTCTTGTTTCACTGTAATTTCTGATTTCTAATTTTTGTTAGCAGTTAATTTTTGTTAGTTAATTACTATTAATTATTGTTAGTTAATTTCTGTTAATTGATGTTATTGCTAGTTAAATCTAAAAATGATATAAATATTTGTATTAGTTAATCTCTGTTAATTAATGTTGAACAACTTGATTAAATTGATTTGATAACTATTTTTGCCTCTAAAACAATCAGACGAGTATTGTTTAGGTAGTTTATATAAATATTTTATATATTTTTATTTAATATAATATAAATATTTGAAATATTATATTTGTTTAATGTGAATGCAAATTTTATTGTTATTTTGATTCTTTAAAAAAAAATCGGAGGCGCTGCCCCCGAACTCCTACTATTAATAGGGGGCCCATTTTTTCCCTCCGCCTCAGGCCCTATAAAACAAAGGTACGGCTCTGGTGTCAGCTGAAGCTTAGCAACTCCTTTGGGTTAAGGGGTAAGCCCTCAGAGATTTACACTGACATGGACAGTGGCCGTAAGTACCGCAGGCTGATCCAGCGCGGCTAGGTCTCTGCGCCTGGAGCAGTTTCTCTGAGTTAAAAAAAAAAAGTATTTCTGATTAGCTGGCTGAAACTATTGGGATCCAAATAAAATAGTACCTTTTTCCAATTGAACCTCATTTGGTAGTATTCGGTTAGGTTGGATTTAGTAAAGCATACATCCGATTGAATCGGGTCTGATTTACTGACCTAACTCGTCACTCAATGGTTTTTCTCTGAAGTTTCTCTGTCTTTGCCAAAGAATGTGGGTGCTGGCCACCTCCTTGGCTCAGTAATCTGCGCAATTAGGGCCAGATGGATGATAGTGCCATAATAGAAGGGATCTCTCAAGTGATCGCATATGTGCCCTCAATCGCATAAAATCATTCCATGGGCTCCAAAACAACGGAATGCAAGGCCCACTCAAAATGCTGACATGTGAATGGCGAACACGGATCCCGTCATTTGAAATATGATGGGTTTCATCATACATTCAATCCCAGCCATCTAGCAGAACCATTTAGTTATTGATTACTATTTCAAATGATTGGATCCATTTCCGTGAATGGCTGGGCCATATAAGGGTAGTGTTGATACGAGATGAGATTGAACTCATGAAATAGAGCATGAATAACCAATGTTTGGCTTAGCTTGGCTCCTATAGGCTCATTAATTAATAATAAATATGTTTTACTTATATTTTATATCATAGAGTGAAGATGGTTAAAGTGTTTTGGATGGCAAGCAATATGCTTAGAGTTCAAATCCTATTGCTTAGGATTTCGAAACAATTATTTATTTTGGGAATGAGTCAATTTGGGTTTGGCTCTGTAGGTTTAGGTCCAAATTCTATCATCTTCAACTCTGGAAAAAAATTTATTTTTTTGGTAAATGAGGTATAGCTCATGTTTAGCTTATTTAGCTCGCGCTTTTCATGACCTCAAGCTCAGCTTTACTCGACACAAGAAACAAGCCGAGCTGGAACGCCCTCTGTTGGGTTCATTCATCGTTAAATGGAGAAGCTGCACAGGGTGTTAATTAGTAATTATATTAAGGTGTCTCCATATGGGTAGGAAACACCTATATTCCAATGCAAATTAGATCAGGGTCATTACCTGGTGCAGTGGTAAGTGCTGCATAGGCACACAGATTTCTAGATAAGTATTAATGGTAGCGGTAGTTTGGTAGATCTTTCTGCAAATACAGCAACGGGTTTGCATCATTTCTCCTTGCCAGTCGAAAAAAATACACACCTTCAGGAGTGAAACGAGAGAGCAAGATGGCTAAATCACACTATTATAAATAGGGGTCCTTGGTTCGAATCCCATAAATTTATCCCCCAGCTTGACAATACAAACCTTAATATCATTCCTTCAACAAATCTCAACAACACAAGAAATTAGCACAGAAATGGTCCCATAAAACAAAGAGGAAAAATATCTTAAAAGGACATTTATTACAAAAGCAAAGGAGAGCAAAATCTCTGCTTAACACAACCCAGAACATGGTTGCAGAAGGGTATGTAAAACCAACTCCAATTTGTTTATGAACTGGCTATATCCAATAACAAAGTCCACATTGGTGCCAACTAATTGCTTCATCTTTGAGAGAGACAAAGTTGAAAGCCTATATATAGGTAGCTTCCAAAGGAATCTTATGGTGTTGAAGCCAACATAGAACCAGCACCATTATTAATTCAAAATTGACTAATATCTTCCTAGAACAAACTGCTTCTGCAGTAGGACACGTGATGCGCTTAAGTCGTTTATGAAGAAAACAGGAGATCCTACAGGCTCCCCACATAGGCAACAAAAATGTGGAAGGAAAATGATGTGAAGAAAATTGGTGGAAGAAGAAGAAGATGACGATGGCGACCATGACGACTTAAAGCGCTTAGATCTTGGAGTTCATGGAGCGCTTCACATTCTCTGTTTCTTGTTTGACAGCCTCCTTGGCATCTTCAGACTTGCCTACAACAGTGTCCTTGATCTTCTGGGTCGTTTCTTTTGCGGTTTCCCATGCACCTTGAACCTTCTGCTTTGTCTGCTCACCCAAATCTTGAGCTGCCTCACTTACCTTGCTGGCTACTTCTTTTGTCTTTTGGCCCACCTGCTCATAACTTTTTCCTGTAATTAGTAGCCCCTTGCAGAATCTATTCAGCCAACCTGACGCTAATCGTCTTAACAGTCCCTTGAGCACTATTTGCATAAAGCCACAACTAGCGTGCATGTGCACATGCATGCATGCGCGGGCACACACGCATACACTTTGACAGGATCCAATCATCAGCAATGTCATAAGCCATATCATAACTACCACACTACATGGGCTCCAAAACACCTATGTGATTGGTGATATGAGAGTGCTCATGTTTAGACCCAACTCTACACACACACGTACAAGCACGCACGCACGCGGAGAGTACCCTTGCTTATGTTATTAGAAATGCTTTCATACAGTGATATAGGCGTCATAGCCTAGGCCTTCCATCTTACGTTTGCTTCTATGCAAGGCTATGGCCATCAAGTTGGAACACAGGCTAGAAAGAAGCATTTCTTTTATTCAACCTACAACTAACATGCCCTTGAGGATTAATTCTGAATGCAACTACTTGCCAAGAAAGCTTGAATAAGTTGTTGCATTATGGAGCATAACAAATTCTCCCCTTTTATGGCAGTTTTCTAGATATGTAGGTGAACCTAAACAACCCCACTAAAAGTAGATCGAATTGACCTTTTTATCTAACACAAAACATATGCCAAACAATGGCATATGATAAAACATCCACCAACATGGATAGAGCTTTAACCTGATCAATTGTAGAGGAAGCATTATCCTTGACATCTTCAGCTGTTCTCTTGGCTTCTTTAGTCCCCTGCTTCATCGCTTCCGCAGCCCTGTTGCTCAGGTTCGACGCGCTGTCCCTCGCCTCGCGGGTGGTGTTCGGCGCCGCGGCTTGCAGTGGCCTTGAGCCTGTACTGAAATAGATCCTTGGATTCATGGAGCAAGCCCTCAGGGAAGAAGCAGTAGCAATGTGGTGTAGTTTTGATACCAGAGCCATCTCTCTCTCTCTCTCTCTCTCTCTCTCTCTCTCTCTCTCTCTCTCTCTCTCTCTCTCTCGTGTCCCTGTGGAATTGAAGAGCAACTATGAGATGTTCATGTTGGTAACTTTCTGGGTTTGATATAAGGGGATTAAGGGCCCAGGTAGTGACAAGTGGCTGGCAATTAGAGGTGGATGATACGTAACACCAGGCCGGTTACATAGTAAGGGAGAAGGGGCCACTCCAATCGTTTGGTTCCTTGCGATCCTGCATTCATGGTTAGTTGGTTAATGGAGGTTGACCTAGGCATCTGGTCATTGCACGTGTGAAGTCAAATATGTAAAAATAATTTCCTTTTTATGCCTTCGCACATGCTTGTTCTTTGGCACAAGTAGTGGAGTTTGGAATTTTGGATTTTCCAGTTAGGGCTGATAACTGAGAACCTAAAATGAGGTGCTCAAGCTCGGGTTGTTTTTGTGGTGAGTTGAGTATTACTTGAGCTCATGATCAGCTTTAGTTAAAATAACCAAATTTTGAGCTGGTTCATTATATATATATATAAGAACTGAATATATTAGGTCTTATTTTCTGGTTCTGCCCCATTAGGCCCCCACAGTTTGAAGTGTTTTACGATAGATCTGAACCATTAGATGTGTTTAGCATGCTCGATTTAGTGGGAATCGACTCTTGGATTATGTTTTTACGATGAAAAACTGTACTTTTATGAGCTGAAAAAAAATGATGCCTTCATAGCCATTAATTTTGTATTACCAGAAAAACCTGTATAAGGTCAGATTCCAGTGATCCAAAAGCCGGTTCCCACTAAACAAAACCTATAGATCACATCTATGGTGTTGGATGCAATAAAAAAAAAATCAAAAACTACAATTTTTGAAGGGGCCTAACGAGGCTGATCGAGCGCATTACTCTCCCTATATACATTATATATATAGTAAGGGCTAACTGTCTGCTCTTATCCTTGCTAATTGCCATCTTACCGGGCTTCTAAAAGATTTTTTCATGTTTTTTCTCAAATCTGGCCATTCAGATATGTTCTACCTCTTGGATTGTTGGATTCCATCAAGTGGGTAGGTTTTCATAAGGTCTGAAAATTGATGGTGTATCATTTTTATAAATGTTTAAGCTAAAAAATTCATGTTTTTCATAAAAAAAAAATATGATCCAACAAATTGACCATGCCAAACTTATCTACAAAATCAGATTTGCGAAAACACCCTAAAAACTCCTGTTAGCTCTGTGCAAGCTTCTAACTTTGATAGGCACTTAATCTTCAATATACATGCCTGCCATTGATCGTGCATGCGATCAGCAGTGGGCATTGTTTTAAAACAAAAACGCCCTTTAGCGCGGGTCTCAACCACTGCTAAAGGGTGGTTTAGGACGGCCGCTAAAGACCCTAGATCACAAAACACAAACGAACGAGTCGACATTACAAGCAAAATATATATATATATATTCAAAGTGAAAATATAATATGATTTGAACTCTAGACCCATCGAAGCAAGCTGAAAGTGATTTGTTTAAAGGAACAGAACACCTAAGACAAAAGTTCCACTTGTTCAAGACACCTCTGCACCAGGCCAGCAGTGTTCAGACAGGACTGTTCTGCATGGTCATCTGCCCAATCAAATGGGCCCTAAGAGTTCACTCTTACTTGACACCGAGCCCTAACTTGTTACAAGCTGATTGTGAGCTAGCTCGTTTTCTAAAAAAAATGTTTTTAAGAGTTTTTAAAATGTATAAAACCTATCCATGTATAATATATATAATATTATACATAATACATGTATAAAATATATAATATATAAAATCAGCTTATATGAGCTAAGTCTAGCCGACCTTCTCCTGTTCATGCTCAGATTGTATACCTAAACGAGCTGGCTTGTAGCTCGGCTCATCGAGCTTAATTTATGAGCCATGCCGAGCTGAACACCGAGCTGCTCATCTTGTCCCAAGTTTGATCTGGCTTGTTTTATAGAAAAAATACATTCTTTTAGAGTTGGAGAAATAGATTACAAAAAAATACATGTAAAATATGTGTAGATATATCTAAAATGTCTTACTACGTAACGAGCTTCTACAAGCCGAGCTGAGCCGAGAAATTATTGTTCATATTCAGCTTGCCCAGCCTATTTTACAAGTTTGAACAAGTTCTTTACGTGTCAAACATGAGCTGAGCCACGAGCGGCTCGGCTTGTTTCCCAGCCCTAATCGAGTTTTTCATATTTTGAAAGTGGGTTTCTCAAAGTTTCTTCTATCAAAAAAGCAAAAAATTGTGAGCTTCCAGACAAATGAGTTTCCCCAAGAAGCTTACGGTGACTATGGATTTACAGAATGAGTAAAACCCATATTGTTTTCATAGATTTTCCAAGAGCACAAAATTCAGAATTACAGTCCAATCTTTTTGTCAGCAGTTACAGCTTACATAATCTTATCCTCCACATGGGCATTCAAATTTCTACTTAGATGCAGAAATCCCACACTATTGTAGTAAAGATCCATCCTTCATGTTCACTGCCCAACTGACCTTTTTCTAACGAAAATGATGATACGACCTTTTTTTTTTAATTAGTCATGTTCATAAACCACAGATCCTTCCTACGCTTAGATGAAGAGGGCATTATTTTTAATCTATGATATCATA
Organism: Nuphar pumila; assembly: GCF_984573655.1. NCBI lineage: Eukaryota > Viridiplantae > Streptophyta > Magnoliopsida > Nymphaeales > Nymphaeaceae > Nuphar > Nuphar pumila. The sequence continues at coordinate 51,138,163 of NC_143250.1, read as the reverse complement.
AGGTGATGTCCATAAAGAAAACATTATGACCATGGATTAAATAAACGAAGGCAACCTTGCAAGTTATCAATACAAACATCGAACAACTTGCAGTTAGAACCACCAATTAGCAATGACGGAATATCTCAGACTTGGGCTAAAAATGTTGGCAATTTAACATCGTATAAAGGAACAGGTAAAAAAAAGTTGACATCTTCAGATCTTTTGAGGTTAAACAAAATAATAATAATACTCTCTTTGACACCATCCTAACTCTGTGGCATGGCGGACACATTGAGCATGCCATATCTCTCCATCACCTTCCTTGCAGCAAGAGCTGCTGCCTCACTTGCCCTCAAGTTTCCAGCTGCCATTAGTGCTGTGAATTCTCTGGTGATCTCTTCCTGCACCCTTTTCCGAGCTTCTAAAGTGGACTCATTGGCAGTTCCATTGCCTGCTTTAGCATCAGTTTTTCCAGTCACTGGAACAGACCCCTCGGCAGCACTAGGGGACGGTGCAGAATTTACGTTCTTTGGGCTCCCAGCAGCTTTCTGATTCTTTGCTTCTCCATTGGACATAGCAGGTGTGCTTAATTTGGAAGCGTCAAATGCAGTTTGGCTTGTAGACACAGTTGACGGTATGAACTGAGGAACTTGCGGTACACCTCCAGATTTTAGGGTCATCTCCAATCTTTGAATCATTGGCACTGGATCAAAACGCACACCTATGTTAGATTCTAGGATATCAAATTTCAAAAGATCAAATTGAGTTGATTCTGTTCTGAATGTTTGAGCTTGACATATACACACGTTTTGAAGCAGGAGATCTGGTGAAAGGAGAGAAACTCACAAATCAAAGCACCCATTGGGCTACTCGAGATTTCATTGGGAAGCTGAAGAATGTAATCAGGTAGGGTAGCACCGACCAAGAACTGAGCAATCTCGTTGCTGAAGTTGTTGCAATTGTGGTTTAACAAGTTGTACGTTTCAGCTGTGTAACGGGGACTTATATCTTCCAGATACTCCTCAAACAACTCCTTAGGCACATGAGTTACACCCAAATCAATCACTCGCATTGGAGTCCCGTAAGGTGTTGTTCCGGCAGGTTCTTTCTGGATGCCTCCACCAAAATAATACTCAGTTCCATAAACAACCACCCCTGTGTGCCTGCTCATTTAGCACAAAAAGAAGGGGCCTTAACAAAGGATTCTAAATATTAGAAGTTCAGGAAGAAGTTACTTGGATGAGTTTGTTCAGAACATCTTAAGAAGGAACATAAATTTTGAATTTGTATGCCATAAGTGGAACTCTATGAAGAGAGAAAGGAACCATACAGGTCATGCCCAGAACTCACATTCCCACCATACAACAATTGAAACCCTATTCATAAAATTTAGAGACCTAAATCTACCCGGTATATACAAGCCATTTTCTTCTCAGAATCAGCAAATGTATCATACACGCTTCAACTTTAAAACTGGTCAATTCAATTGGTTCAATCCATGCAACTGTAGGGCCAACAATTCCAAACACAGAGTAGATTAAGAATAACTAATTATCCAAAAAAACATCCATAGCTCATTTGCGATTTAAGTTCTTATTATGTGTGACGGCTGAAAAAAAATCACATTAGTCGCAATAATTTTAGCTTCAACACTTTCTTAATCTAATCGTCTACAGTATTTTTGTGTTTTTGGGGGTTTAAATATCCTTTCATTTCTTGGCATTTTAACTACAATATTACACTGCAACTTCTTGGTATATCTCATAAACAGCAGAGAGAAATACGATAAATAGCGAATATAATTGTGAGATTTAGATGAAAAAACAACTTTCCCCCCTTTTTCAAAAAAGTCAATGCGGCAAGATCAAATCAATCACCTACCCTCACCTATATAACTTAGCACTGTTGTGATAAGTACTGGTAGCAGTATGGTATCGTAGAAAATAGCAAATCCATTAGGACAATTTAGAGATTAAGCAAAATTTCAGAAAAATACCAATATATTCTCCTAAAAGGTGCTTTCATAAATGAACCAGAACCCATCGAACTCTAACCAATAAACAATTTACCAACCATGTCAATAAATAACACGAGTCGACATTCCATCATTTAAAGGCTATGTCACATGGGTGCGGGTGCGGGGGCGGGGGCGGGGGCGGGGGCGGGGGCGGGGGCGGGGGCGGGGGTGCGGCACTTTCAAAAAACTTGGATGCAGGGGTGTGGCAAATATATATATATATATATATATATATATATATATATATATATATATATATATATATATATATATATATATATATATATATATATATATATATATAAAGTCCAAAAGTTGGACATAAATGACCCTAGGTGCATTGACTGCACCCAGGGTCAGGTTGACCGCATCGGGTGCGGGTGCGGGTGCGACACGGGTGCGGCACCTAGTTGAAGAGTCCCTTTGACATAGGTCACATGGGTACGGGTCCGGAGGGTCCAATACAGTAATTTCACAAAATGAGGGTACAGGGACACGGATATATATATATATATATATATATATATGGCACCCGGACATTCCATTTTTTCCCTCTGTAGTCCACACCCAGACACGCCATTTTACCCTTTGTACATACAAGTTTGTATTCAATTTATAATTTATAATTTATAATTATATTCAGTTTATTTAGAATTTATTTTGCATTTATGTGATATATATATATATATATATATATATAAAGATTGGGTTGGGAATAAGTGTGGATCCATATTAGGGTCCATATCAAAAATTTTAAAAAAGAAGTCTGCAAGGGGGGTGACCATAATTTTCGAAAAGGGGAGGGGAAAGTCCATATAAAAAATAAAAAATAAATCTGTAAAGGGAGGGGTTGGATGTAATTTTTTGAAAGAAAGAGGGGAATGAAAACTTTTTTTTTAAATAAAAAAGTATTTTTGTCTCTCTCTCACTATGATTGGAAGAAGAAGAAGAAGAGGAAGATCAAACAAAAAGGTACTCTCTCTCTTCCTCTTCCCTCTTTCATCTTCTTCTTCCTTATCCTCTTCCTGATCCTCTTTCATCTTTTTCTTCCTTCTCCTCATCTTCATCGTTCTCTTTCGACTTCATCCCTCTCATCCTCTTCCTCTTTCGTCTTCTTCTTCCTTCTCTTCCTGTCCTCTTTCGTATTTTGCTTATCCTCCTCTTCCTCTTTCATCTTCTTCTTCCTTCTCCACCTCTTTTTTTTTCTTCTTCCTCCTCTTTCTTCTTTTTTTTCCTCCTTTTTCTTCTTCTGCCCTGCCTTTCACCGACATAAAAAAAAACAGTGGGTTGGTTTGAGTCAGGGTTGGACCCGATCCAATCCAGACCAGCACGTACCCATCCCCGTGTCGGGCCATGTCGACACAGGTACAGCTGCTCAATAACCATGCCTGTGTGACATATTTTGAACGATTATCATTACTTCTTCCATAATAGACAGAAAGGTGAACTAATTGATCTTGCACTAAAAACATCAGGACCAAGTTAATACACATTCAAACTCAGATTGTATTTTCTCTTATTATTCTATGACTGCATTTACTATTGCGCAGTATAAAGTTGGAGCAAGCAACACTAGTAGTATCTTTATCAACATCCTAAGATACCATGAATGAAATAACCTGCTTTATATGAATTCAACACCAAAAGCTCAGGAATAACCTCTTTACATCTCACATACCATATTGCCTCTATTGCTTTCCCCAAAAGGGTCATTGAAAGTTGTCGTGCGAGTCCTTTGCTCAGATCATATACATTCAGTGTGACTTTGTAACCATCCTACAAACAAATTCAGGAGATGTTTAGGCTATAGACAGAAACATGATTTCAAATATTCAACACTATCAATTGTAAAATTTCCCTTTTTTTTATGAAAGAAAAAGAACAATGCCTACCTCAGCCATTTGTTATTGTGTGACTGTTCTAACTCCGATGTACACGTTGCTTTGTAGTATTTGCTAAAGTAGACCTAATCATCAAGTGCAAAAGACTTTGGTAAGAGAGTAAGTCTAATCCTATGGGAATAACTACTAACAAGCAATGTCTTACTACTGCAACACAGTCCCTACAGGAAAAGCAAGAAGGCATCCAATTGATCCATGTATTAACAAAAAGTGAGAGAGCAGAGAGAAAAGGTCTCGCTGTATTTATTTAGTTCAAATACAAATGGATGAAACTACTTTATTTGGCTCCAAATCATGTAATATACTACTAAAACACAATCACAACAAGAAGAGCGAGAAGGCAGATTGCATTTGTGGCGACTGAAAACATCCCTACATCTGAGGCAGCAAAACCTTTCTATCCACCAATAAAAACTTGCAGAACAGCCATATAAAATGTCAAAGAAACAGGTTTTATATGCAAAATCAGATAGACTTACCTTTTCCATCCTTATAAAGAAGAATAAGAAAAATCAAGTCCATAAAGAAAGCCCTTTGCTGATATTTACTAAATTCATATTTTCTTTTTACTGAAAATATCTCAGAAAAGGCGAAAAACTACATACTTTTAATACACGGGAAAATAAAAAGACCCATTTGCACAATGCAACAGAATTCGAAAGAAGAAGGACAGTATTGGAGTTAAATCACCTCCTTCTTTTCTGTTTCTCGCCTGATCTATGCTTGACATTCTATCAAAAGACAAAATACAATTCTCCTCCCAATAATCAACTTTAAAAACCCAAACCACTCTTAAGCCCTAATCCTCAATTCGCCAAGCGACCCATGGACAGCTTTTCCCCGACGTTAGCGCATACATTACACACTAATTTCTCTTCCTATAGAGGCAAGAAATTATCGATAGAGATTCTCTCCTGAATTTACCAAGCAACCAACGGACAGTTCGACAAAGAAAATATCTACAGAAATTCATCGCTTAAGGGAAAAAAAGGATTTTGCTTTCTCCCTCTATGGACGTCCTATTACGGAAATATGCTCTTTGCCTATAGTTTTCGCCTAAATTTTAACAGCTTCCATTATCGAAATTCATGTGATTCTGGCAATTTTCGCTTACTACCAACCACTTTCTGCAAATGACCAGATCCAAATACATTTTCGTGCAAAAACGCTCCATAGAAGCCTCCTGCCGCAAACGGGAACTAAAGAAATTTACGAATAAAACATAGCAATATGTTCGACAAAAATTCGATATCATGAGAGAAGTCGACCTAATTGCACAGGAATCACTTCAACAACAATAAATAACAAATTACAACAAGAACACAAAAAATCAACTTCCTACCAAAGGGATCATATACCCTAATTCAATCAACGGAAATAATTATTACCAAATTTAGGCAAAAATCAGAAAAAGAAAAGGGATTAAAAAAACTCGTAAATTCGTAATTCTAACGCGTACCTGGTTCGGGAGGGGACGACGGATTCTGTTGTGTGAAAATGGAGGGACGGTTGGGGACTTGGGGTCCGTCCCTTTTATAAAACCAGACGCACGAAAGAAGCCTTCCATTTAATTAGAATAACGGTTACGCCCTTCATCCCTAGTTGTTCGGAGGATGTGTGTGGTAAAATTGTAGTATTTAGAAGTTTTAAGGGTATTTTTAGAAGCTCCATCCGCAATCTGTTCCTTCCCCTCTCGCCGAACCTAAGAAGTTCTAGACGTTCTAGAAGTCTCTCGGCAACGCGTCGAGGACTTGGGGGGTTGGCAAGTCTTCGGATATGGGTCGGGTACCCGAACGGTTCCTAATCCGTTTAATCGATTTAATGAACACAGCCGACCAACAATCGGGTTTGGATTCGGTTCATAGTTTTACATCTGAATTATGTTACTTGTCCGAATCGTGTTATTTATAAAAATGCACACAAGTCGGATTTTGGTGATTCAAATGTCCATCTATGCCTGAAGGGGGTTGGTGTAGTGGGGTGGGGCCTTGGCTGCTAGACGGGCAGTCAAGGTTTGATTTTCATGGGGTGTTACCTTTTGTGCAAGCCAATGTGTAGCATAGATAGGCATTGGTGGCAGGGGTCCTGGCCTCGGAGATGCAGTCGGCACAATGACAGTAGGTATGGCAGGCTGAGCCAGCGTGATTAGTTCTTTGTGACGGGCGTGGTTTTTTGGTGCTATAAATTTTTTTAAAAAAAATACCTATCTTCGCTAAAATGGATGACGTAGATCACATTTATAGAGTGATTTGATAAAAACAACTGGGATCAATGAGATCCCAAAGAGGGGTATGATGATAGGGGTGAGTGAACACCCTAACCAAATCCAATCCATCTAAATTCCTAAGTAGGACTTCAAGGACTGAGACTAGTAGGACTAGGACCGATGGACAGGGATGTAAAAGGCTGCATTGCGTGTGGACACTAATGAATCCTACCTAATTGGATTTATATTAGAATGAGCAATGCTAACACCTGATCTGGATCCAACTAACTTAAATAGCTTGCTTTTTACAAGTGTTCTTTGGATATCTGCCAGATTCAGGTTCGCTTCAGATTAGAATGTCATACTTGCACAAAATCTGAATCCAATTATTAATCAAATACTGTCGTTTCTACTGAATCCGATGGATTTGGATTCAGATTCAGTCATGTCCGAGTTTAATCCAAACCCTTTGCATCCTTACAGGCCATGACTTAACAATCAGGGAGGCAAATGGATTGAATTCAGTCCAAGGCCTTCTATCAAAATCTGCTGCATCGTTCTAGGATATGGTTCTTAAAGTAAGATCCAAATATGTATATTGGACAAATTTCAGGCTTATATAATCCCACTTTTCCTCGATCCAAGGCTATATTTTGGATCATAATTCCTTTTGCATTTGTGTCTGGATCTTATGCACATTTTACACGTAATGCTTTTTGTTTTCAACCAATTTTAATGTGTACATTATTGCAATATAAATTTCAGATCCAGATTTAAATATACTTGATGCTGCTATAGTTCATATTTGGATTTGTTATGTTTGTGGGTTCTGGGGCAGCCATTGGGCTCCATGTGACACATGGTAAAATATCAGGTTAAGGCATGGGCTGGGTCATATCCAACTGGAACCAATTGATGGTGTTCAAAATCAAAAGAGTTTGTATATATACATGTATTGTTCTATGAAGATACAACTGCTCAGTTTTTTACTCATAATTGAATTAGAATGTACGTTCCCTGACATAAACATAATAGATCATAAACCCGAGTTTTAGAAGAAAAAGGAAAGAGTCTTTTTCATTATTCTTTGATCTCAAGGAAACAGTATAATCATGGATAAAAAAATTTGATAGAATAGATAGAGAAAAGCTGGACATTACAAATGTGATGCTCTAACCTCTGAGCTAAGCGGGCTCAACTCACATAACATAAAATGATGAGGCGTGTGAGTTTTAGGAAGCTGATTGGGATTTTGGCTTATTATAGTTATAGCTAAGATAGTTTATTTAGTTATAACGGATCTGGCCTAATAATGCAATCTAGATCATAATGAGATTATGCTTCCTCTGATTTGATTTTATTTGTAAATATAGGAAAAAAGAAGAAGAATATTCACCGTTCCACTATTTCAGATCGAGCAAGAAAAATGCTGGGAGGAGAGGCATGGTGGGATATAGCTACCCATATTGAATTGTGGATACATTAACGATAGAATCATTTCTGGTTCTGGTTCTGGTTCTGATTGAACCAAACACTGGTCTAATAGAACTGAAAGGGGGTAAAAATTAGGAGCAGACACTTTTTCTGATATAGGATCCGTATTTAATGAATTGAATGGTTTCAACGAGAAAGAAAGAAAGAGGGGAATGGAATCACAAGGACCCCAACCTCAAAAGAAAGGAGGATATGGTTAAATTGGTAGAGGATACGGAATTGAATTAAGCCTTGATATGGAAACCTACTAAGAGTTAACTTCCAAATTCGAGAATGCCAACCAGGTTATGTCACTACAACAAAGCAGTAGATTAGCGACGACCACATTCCGTCGCTAACATGGTTAGCGACGGATTAGCGACAACGAGGCGACAGTATGCTTACGTCGTGAATATTTCGACGCTAACTGGCGACGGAATTATTCTGTCGCCAGGTCCGTCGCTAATTGCGACGGAATACCGAGCGCTATATTCCGTCGCCAATTCGCCGGTATTAAACGGCAACCACGGCTTGGCGACGGATTTACTTCTGTCGCTATGCCGTCGCTAGATTAATATAAATAGCAACGGATGGTTCCGTCGCTAATCCGTCGCAAACACGAAAAAAAATTAAAAAAATTTATTTGAAAATTAAATACCGAGCAATTTCTATTTCCTGTACAATTTATATTTCCTGTAAATAAAAAACAAACCACACAAAAAATTTCATATAACAAGAATCTACAACAATTAATCGTTCCACCTTAAAATTAAGAAGTTTAATTATTTACAATTCAACAATTATAATTAGAAAACATAAAAAAAATAGAACTTCTTCAACACAGTCCTCTAATCATCGCCAAGATTTTGTGCGTCTTCTTGTTCATTGTCTTTATCTGTCCCTTCAGCTCCACTACGCTGATTATCGCTAGCAGCCTACACAAGAAAAGAACAGTCAGTATTGATAAACAAAATATAATGAAATAAATTACACACTATATGTGATTCTATCATGTGCTCATGTGTGATCTAAGGCAATAAAAAAACTCTATATGTGATTCTATCATGCTCATATGTGCTCTAAAGCAGACAAAAAGTTATATATATATATATATATGTGATTCTATCATGCTCATATGTGTGCTAAGGCAGTCAAAAAATTGAATATGTGATTATAGCATGTTCATATGTGTTCTAAGGCATCTAGAAAAACTCTATATGTGATTCTACCAAGCTCAGATGTGCTTTAAGGCAGGCAAAAAACTATATATGTGATTCGATCATGCTCGTATGTGTGCTAAGGCAGTAAAAAATTTGAATATGTGAATATAGCATGCTCATATGTGCTCTAAGGCAGGCAAAGCAAAAAATTTTATATGTGATTCTATCATAAATGATATATAACATGTTCATATGTGTTCTAAGGCAGTAAAAACTCTATATGTTATTATAGCATGCTCATATGTGTGCTAAGGCAGTCAAAAAACTGAATATGTGATTATAATATGCTCATATGTGTTCTTAGGCAGTCAAAAAACTGAATATGTGATTATAGCATGCTCATATGTGTTCTAATGCAGTCAAAAAAACTTTATATGTGATTCTATCATGCTCATATGTGTTCTTAGGCAGGCAAAAAAACTTTATATGTGATTATAGCATGCTCATATGTGCTCTAATGCAATAAAAAAACTCTATATGTTATTATAGCATGCTCATATGTGCTCTAAGGCAGTCAAAAAACTGAATATGTGATTATAACATGCTCATATGTGTTCTTAGGCAGTCAAAAAACTGAATATGTGATTATAGCATGCTCATATGTGTTTTAATGCAGTCAAAAAAACTTTATATGTGATTCTATCATGCTCATATGTGCTCTAAGGCAGACAAAAAGTTATATATATATATATATATGATTCTATCATGCTCATATGTGTGCTAAGGCAGTAAAAAATTTGAATATGTGATTATAGCATGTTCATATGTGTTCTAAGGCATCTAGAAAAAGTCTATATGTGATTCTACCATGCTCAGATGTGCTTTAAGGCAGGCAAAAAACTATATATGTGATTCGATCATGCTCGTATGTGTGCTAAGGCAGTCAAAAAATTTTCTAAATCACATATTCCTTGATCTTTAACATCACCATGGCGAACCTACGCACAGACATAAACAATGATTGTGATCACGATCAATTAAGTAACTTAGTGTTGTTTATAAGTACAAAATTTATGTTAGCTTCTTTACCAACTGTTTCAACCACTCCACAAACTTAGTTTCACGTTCTTTTTGTACTTCTGCATCAGTGAGATGTGAAACTTCGCTTTGCAACTCCAGATCAAATCGTCTGCAAACCACAAATACTTATATTACCGAGCCATGTATCCACATATAGAACATAAAAGGATTTATAATTGAGTTGCATATACTTACTCGATGTATGGGTCGATCGCTGAGCAATTAAAAAGAATATAGATGTGTGTTGCATCTTGCTCTCGATCTGTCAATAGCCTTGATCGACAACTACCAAATGCATGCCCAAGTGGTTGAAATATCGACAGCTTGTCAGCTACAGTTACTTGTTCTCCATCATCGTTACGGGGCGGGCATGTGTAACGTGTTGGAATATGAGGTTCGAAGTACATAGATGAGAAATTTGAAATCTCTTCTAAAGTGTACGCCTCACAAATAGAGCCTTCTACTCTTGCTTTATTATGAACCTTTTTTTTTAGGTCGAACATGCATCTGACAAGAATATACATTTCAAATTTTAAATATCTGTCATTAAAGAGACAAATATAAAAAAACATATACCTTTCAAATGGGTACATCCATCGATATTGCACAGGGCCACCAACCCTTAGTTCATATGGCAGATGTATGATCAAATGTTCCATAACATCGAAAAATGCTGGCGGAAATATCTTTTCTAACAGACAAAAGTGGTGATGACAGAGTCCTCGAGATTCTTTACATCTGATAAAACGACCTCCGATGCGCACAATGTTCTGAAAAATCCGCTCAACTCAGACAATACCCCCCATATAGGTTTGTCTAACATATCATGAAATGCTAGGGGTATCAATCGTTGCATAAAGATATGACAATCATGGCTCTTTAACCCATATAACTGTCCATCGTCAATCTTCACAGCCCGAGCAATGTTAGAGACATATCCATCTGGAAATCTCAGTTGTCTCAACCATTGACATACATGTTTTATTTGATCAGGTCTGAGCACGTACTTTGCTTTTGGTTTCAGTACTTTGCCATTATACTCTTTGAGTTCCAATTCTGGTCTTTTACATATTAATTTTAAATCCATACGGGCCTTCGGATTATCCTTCATTTTTCCTTTAATATTCATTACTGTATTGAACACATTATCAAACACATTTTTCTCTACATGCATCACATCCAAATTATGTCGTATCAATAGGGTCGGCCAATACGGTAGTTCCCAAAAAATAGATTTTTTCGTCCAATTGTGATCCTTCCCAAATCCACGGAAGGGTGTAGGACTGCGGGCATCTGTTAATACATCTGGAAAGTATCGCAATCTTCTTAGAATCTCTATGCCGGACAATCTTGAGGATGGACCTTCCGTTTCAGTTGTGTCTGCTTTAAATGCATTCTTTTGACGTCGGAACGGATGATCGCTGGGTAGAAATCGACGATGGCACTCAAACCAGCAAGGCTTCCTTCCATGCCTCAATCTAAAAGCTTTGGAATCCTCCATGCAGTACGGACAAGCCAACCTCCCATGTGTGCTCCAACCAGATAACATACTATATGCAGGGAAGTCACTGATTGTCCATAGAATAGCGGCCTTCATGTTGAAATTTTGTTTTTTGTGGGCATCATACGTGGTAACACCGTCATCCCACAATACTTTTAATTCATCAATCAATGGCCTTAGATATACATCAAGATTTTGGCCAGGTGAGGTCGGACCAGGGATCAACAGAGACAAGAAAAGATTTGGACGTTTCATACACAAGCTTGGTGGAAGGTTGTATGGAGTTACAAATACTGGCCAGCATGAGTATGGAGTTGATCTACCCCCAAATGGATTAAATCCATTTGTACATAGACCGAGTCTAACATTTCGCACTTCCATTGCGAAGTTCTGATGAGTACGATCAAAGTGCTTCCAAGCTTCAGCGTCAACAGGATGCGTGATCTTGTTTTCATCATGTCGAACTTTATTTGCATGTCATCTCATGTGTTTAGCTGTCCTTGAAGACATATACAATCGCTGCAATCTAGGAGTGATAGGAAAGTAGCGGAGCGACTTGTATGAAACTTCCTTTGATCTCGTGCTACCATTGCCTCTTGTCTTTGGCTTGAACCGAGGATGCCCACATGACGGGCATGATATGTCGTTTTCCTGCTCCTTGAAATACAACATGCAGTGATTTGGACAAACATCAATCTTTTTGTAACCCATACCTAGAGCGCTGACCATAACTTTCGCACGATAGAAATTTTGTGGCAATTTCTCATCTTTAGGCAACATACTCTTCACAATCATGCAGAAACGGTCAAAACATGATTGACTCAAATTATACTCGGACTTCAAATTCATTAGTTGAAGAACTGCAGACAAGATAGTGTGACTCTCACAACCGTTCCAAAGTGGCTCATCAGCATCTCTAAGTAAATCATAAAATCTACTAGCTGCATCGTTTGGTGATTCTTCATCTATGGCAGTTCTTACATCACTAGAACTCATAGCAGAACCCAGTTCTGTTCCTGCGGCATCAAATATCAAATTCGTATATGGATTATCGTGCACCACATTCACCCGTGCATCAAAATCGTTTCTAAATTCTTCTCCATGAAACGTCCAGTTCTGATAATCACTCACAAAACCCTTCCTGTATAGGTGATGTATAACGCCATGAGGTTCTATAAATCGATTATTCTTACAAATCTTGCAGGGACACCTAATCCGACCTGTGGGATCTACTGTACTGACACTTGCCGTTGCAAATTCAATAAAACTGTCAACACCATTCATATATTCATGCGATAACTCATTGTCCACTATCCTACGGTACATCCATTCACGGTTTGCAGTCATTTTGTCGTATGATGTTGCGAATAGTATCCTAACCAGTTAAAAGAGAACCATCAGAATGCTATGATGAAGAAAATATCAAATTTATCATGCAATATATAATGTCATACAATCACAAGAATTATGATGCATGCATTGATAACTTAATATTTTCATGTGCAAACTATTCATAACACGATACATTCATTTGAAGCATGCTTTCAGTATACAATTTCACATGGTAGACATAATCAAATTGAAAGTAACTACATGTAAGCATGGATACAATCACATCAAACATTGCAATACATCGAAATAATTCATATCAAACAAATCTCAAACATGTACCTGCAGCAAACACACTTCAATATCCCACTAACTACTACCATGCCTAGCATGGACTCCGTACTCCAAAAATAAGAACACTTTCATATTCATACATTAAAATCATGCTCAGTATGATCTCCGAACTCCAACAAAGCAGTCCTAGATATCAACAACTAAGTGAGTGTGTGAACAATAAAGTGTTACATTCAATAAATTAAATAACATGTGATGCGCTTGCATCACTTACTCACCATGGGTATTTACCCGATTTGCATTGTTTTTGTCACTTACTTACCACGGGTGGCGGGGCACAAGCGAGTTCCGTTGAGAAATCTGCACAAAAAAAATGATGTTTTAAAATGAAGTCACCATGAAAAAAAAACTCACTCTAAACAAATGATTTATAAAGGTAACTATTTAGTTACAAGAGGTGAATCAAATACCATGAAAAAAAATGGTATCTCACTCTAAACAAATGATTTATAAAGGTAACTATTTAGTTATAGGAGGTTCATAGATTTTGAAAACATTCATAAACATGATTTGCGAATGTCGTATTATATTTGCGAACGTACGTTGAAAAAATTAGTTAAAAGAGATTCACATATTTTAGGTGAAATTTGCAAAAATGATTTGCGACAATCATATCATATTTGCATACATACGATGAGAAATATAGTTAAAAGAGGTTTGCAGATTTTTGAATCTTTATAAAAAGGACACGCCTGGTAATAAACTAATTGGTTGGCCATATATGGTTAGAAAAAAAAAAGGTTAAAATATTTATCTCTTATTCCAATAACAAAAGAACGTAAGAGTGGATATTAACAATGAAGGAAAAGGAGTAATTCTATACACCAAGTGGCTATTGAATTTTATCATGGATAAGCAGGCACTACAATGTAATAATCTAAAAGTTGAGCTAGTTTTTGCAAACAGAGTGCACAGGCTTTTGTAATTCATTCAAATAAAATAAAAACATCTATTTAGACTCTTATTTATGGTTCTTAAGGCTTGTTTGATGGTTTGTTCAAGATTGGACGAAATGAACAAACAAAATGGACAAAACACTGGTCTGTTAGTTCCTTACCAAGCCCAAGGTTTGTTTCGACCATACAATGTGCTCATAACTTGGACAGTCATAGATAATGGCTCAGTTACTTCATTTTGGATCGTATGACCCGATCCACTCACTATTTTACATGTTTTAGCAAGTTTATTATGGATCTTTGTTTCAAATCTGGATCTCGAATTGGATCCAAACACCATGACTTTAAAAAAGTTTACAATCTAAAATCTTGGATTGGATCTAAAAATTAAAAAATGTTTAAAATTTGAGTATTTTGAGAAAAATATGAATTGATATTTTTTTGATATATAAATGATTTAGTCAATGTCATCTTAAATCTAATTATGAAAGTTTATCATAAGAATACCAAATTCTATTAAATCAAATTAACTATAAAAATCAAATTATTCGACCATATTAAATCATAAAACCTTAAAATACAAGAAAATAAATTATAAATAAACCAAAACATCATAAACTATAAGAAAAATAAACCATAAAATTAAATAAAAAAGCCACAATTTAAACCTTAATCAAACAAGGAAAAAACCTGCCCTAATCAAATACAAAAAAATCCTTAATCAAATTAACTAAAAAGTATTAATTAAAAAAATATGATTTAAATCCCTAATTATAGAAAATAAAAATAAAAACTCTAAATAAATAAAAAAACCCTAATCAAATTAACTATAAAAGCCTTAATTAAAAAAATTTGATTTAAAGTCCTAACCAAATTAACTAAAAATCCTTAATTAAAAAAATTATGATTCAAATCCCTAATCATAAAAAATAAAAATAAAAGCTCTAATCAAATCCCCGGCAGGGGGTCGACCCCCGGCCAGACACGGCAGGGGGTCGACCCCCGGCCAGACACGGCAGGGGGTCGACCCCCTGTCGAACATCAAAAGGGGTTGACCCCCTGCCGGGTTTGACCCCCTGCCGGACATGGCGGGGGGTCGACCCCCGGCCGGACACGGCAGGGGGTCGAGCCCCAATCCATTTAACGGTGAAATACCTGCGGTTGCTCCGGGCAGCGGCGGCGGCAGCAGAAGGTTGACGGAGATCGACTTTCGGCGAACGGTGGGGGCCGGCAGAGTGGTCGACGGGATGTATAGGGCGGCCGAAGGAAGAGGGCGGCAGGAGGGAGAGGGCGGCGGGCGGGAGCAGCGAAAGGAGAAAGGAAAAAGAGGGCTGAGATTAGGGGTAATGCGACATTTAGCGACGGCTTAGCGACGGATTAATTCTGTCGCTAAGCCATCGTAATTCAAAAAACGAAAAGGCGACAAAAAATATTCCGTCACCTAGGCCGTCGCTATGTTGCGACAGAATTTTAGCCGTCGCAATTCTGTCGCTAACTGCCGTATTTATTGCGACAAAATATTCTCTCGCACAATCCGTCGCTACTTAGCGACGGATTTTGCGAGGGAATATAATCTGTCGCTAGTTTCGTAAAATTCTACAAATATAGCGACGGATTCATTTCTCTCGTTAATCCGTCGCTAAGTAGCGATGATATAACTCCGTCGCTAAATTCCGTCGCTAATCAACTATTTTTTTGTAGTGTGTGTTTGGGCCAACAATGCCCTGAACCGTATCGGGTCATGTATAAGGGTCCACATCCAATACTGGAAACCCATTTCTTCCTAAGCACGTCCTTTTCCCAATCATGTGCCCATGGCTTGGGTCTTAACTAGGACCTATCCAAATACGGCCAATTTGTCTCATACCAGTCTAGCGGGTCAAACAAGAATTGTGGGTTGCCCCGGTGGAATTCAAGCCACTCAAAATTAATGGACCTAATCTCTTACTCCGTGTCAAACCAACTCCAAGCCCAACCCACTATTAAGATGTCTCATTCTCTTCATGAGAAATCCAAAGACTTGGAACATGAATTCTCTTGCTTTCATATGAAATCCCAATGAAAACTCTTATTTTAATTAGAATGATCAATTAATTCTCCTCAGGTTTAAGGATGGAAACGGGTTGGATATTGTTGTTTGGGACATCTTGAACCAACACCATATCTAACATAAGTATGTTTGGTTCCAGATCTGGATCCAACATAGACATCAACTTTTAGTCTCAAATTGGTTATGATCTGAGCCACTGTGATACTGCACCTGCTGAAACCGGTAAAATCCATCGATTTCTTTATAAAAGTGGCTTAAATCTTATTCCTACCCAACCTACATATGACCATATATATATTTTTGGATACTCCCGAGAAAAAAAACCCACATCACTGACTGCACATTAGCTGGCCTCTTATTGGTAAAACGAGGTCCCCTTGCCCACCAACTTCGACCTTGGTAAGGGATGCCACCTGTGGGTTTCGATCAACTTTGTGACATTTACAAATTGGCCCTACTATATTTTTTTACCCATTCTGACCTGAATCGGGCTAAACCCACATATTTGTTCTAAACCCAACCTAGAGTTGGATATCTATTACCTAGATACAACAGCATGAGTTGTTTAGGTTTGGACCTGGGTTGGGACTCTAACTATGTCCTGCTTAGAGTATCCAAAATGCACCATAATAAATTGATCGTTCTAACAACTGGCGTTTACCAAGTATTCCTGGATACAAGCTCAGACCTAATTGGACTACTTAGCTTCTGATTGAAAAGCTCGGTTGTGTTGAACGAGGGGTAGATCTGGATCACACTTAAGAACCGTGAGGGTGGGGCCCAAACGCTCTTAAATCAGGAGCTGGTGTTGGAGAGAAGATGAGAAGGGTATGAGAAATGAAAAGAAAATGGGTGATGAGAGTATAATTGTCAACTACATCTTTGTGCGGATGTAGCTGAGAAAAAGGCTCATCTTCACTTAGGGATGACGGGGTGGGAGAGTGTAGACACCCAAATTTTTATGATGCCCAAGCGCTAATTTTTCAAGTGTGCGAGTACAAGAATTAAACACCCCGCAACACGATGGCAAAACCAGTTTAGCCATCCAGTGATGAATGACAAAACCAGTTTAGCCATCTGTTGCTGACGACAGAACAGTAGCGTCGTTTGCTAGGGGGATGACACAACCGGACTATTGTCCATTGTACCGAACATGTGCTGATAAGCTTGAGCTTATCACTATCGGATTCCAACCATCCTAGTACATTTTTCAGGACGAAAAGACTCCTCTTTCGATGAATTTCCACACAAAAAAACTCTTTCAAATAAGTGTATAGAACTCTATTAATAGGGACTCACCCCTATATTTTGAATCATATGAAAAATCGAAAAAACCCATACCTATGTGCTGAGCTTGTAAGAACATGCTTACTCCAATCCTGCTAGTACGCTGTCCAGAAGCCATTGAAGAACGCATACCTACACAAAGGTACTTCGGACAGAAGAATAAGCTTTAAAGATAAAATGAACCTTGCATTCAGAAAAGGTATTTTCCCATATCTCTAGTCTATTTATTTCAATCTTATTTATCTTTGGATTAGGTGCTTATACATGTTTATTCTTTTGTTTTGCATACCATGACAGAGAAATTTGAGCTACGAAGATTAAGAAAACTTGTTTCGTCATTACCTTCCCACAAGGCAAAGGACGATTGAAGCTTGTAACGACGTCCCTACATTTTTGAAGAAGGATTTACACGAATGCAGGTAAGTTCCATATTCCAAACCTAAATTTAATTATCAACAATTTTTGGTGACCAAAATGGGATGCCGTAATTTTTCTTAATTTATATATAGCTAGAATTGCATTACGAGGAAACCTTAAAAATTTTGCTTTTCAAGTTTTCTGTGTCTGTCAAACGACAATCCTTGTTTTGTCATCTAATTGTGTTTAGCCATCCGCAGACCGCGTTGTCTTCTGACAACGCCATCCATTGGTCTCTGCTCGCAGACCCATGTGTCTAAAGAATCCTTGTTTTGTCATCCTGTTGTGTTTAGCCATCCGCAGATTGCGTCGTCCTCTGACAGCATTGTGCACTGGTCTTTGCTCGCAAACCCACGTGTCTGCAGAATCCCTATTTTGTCGTCCAACTACGTTTAGCCGTCCACAGACCGCGCCATTTGTTGGTCTCTGCTCACAAACCCATGTGTCTGCAGAATCTCTATTTGGTCGTCCATTGTTTTGTCGTCCACCAACCTTTAATAGTTCGGGTTTCACCATCCGACAATGTTTGTCGGTGGGTTCGCCAGACAACGCCATCTTATGATAGCGTCGTCTGGTAACCTTTGGCCATCCACAGGCTCACGTCTGCATGTTTGGTCGTCTTCTGCCAGACAACGTCATCCTTTGACGGCACTGCCCACTTATGTTTGGTCGTCTGCAGATCCTCACATCAGCAGGCTCTATCATCTGCTGACAAGCAATGCTGCCTACAGACCCTCGTGTCTGCAACCTTCATAGACCCTCGTGTCTGCAACCTTCTTTCTCTTTATTTCAGTCCCTTTAATTCGCTTTATCTCTCGTGCATGATGTGTTTGCATTAGATGCATGCATATACATTAGGCCTAGGTTTTCTCACAATTCTAGAGACCTTTGTAGGAGACTTGCATGCTCATATAGAAAATCAGGAAAACACAACCTCCAGCAAGTTAGGGTTTGTTTTGAAACATTGATTGACTTTATTGTGTGCTCTTTATTTTCTTTATCTCCTTATTTTTTAGGAAAACAACCCTTCTATTTATCATGAAACTTTAAAATCTCTTGTCCTATTATTTGGATTCTTGGATCCCTTCACTAGTACCGTTCAGTTGTTAGTTGGGGTATATCGATGGTGGAAACATTGGAGTCGTATTATGTACACTAGTACTCTTAAGTTGTTAGCTGGGGTATATCGGTGTGGATCAGAAGGAAGCCCTAAAACCCTAGTACTTGAAGAGACCTCGTTAGTGGATAAACCTTTCTAGGATACCCAATTGTTTTAAAAATTTCTTGTTACTTGTTGTGGGCCTGTATGAACTACTTGTTTGGGGTAGAATGTATACTCGATCCAAAGCCCGCAAACTCAAAATCCAATACATCACAGAGGAACCACCTCTAGAGAATCCCACGTATAGGATGCCACCCCATATGATGAAGAACATCATATTTGATGAGGATTCTGAAGAAAGGACCCACACGGACCTTCCTGATGTGTCTATGGATGACCAAAAAAGGGAAAAGACCTCGATGTTTTCTGAGTTCAGCTCATATCAGTGCTCTCATTCATCTTGTAAAGTCCCTCACATGGGTTACGAGATAAGCAGTTCTGCCACATATGAATCAACCAAAAGACGAATCTCTAAAACCTTGCATTTTAAAGCTTGGTCTGAAGAACAACATCTTCATTAGTCTCGTAAAGTCCCTCACATGGGTTACAAGATGAATAACTGTAGCATGGGTGACTCCATCAGGAGATGAACCCCTAGGACCTTGTGTAACACCCTAAATTTTGAAATCAAAATTTTAGAGATTTTTTTTTAAAATCTCTTTACATGATTTTTCAAGAATACAATAGTAACTTTTTTTAAATACGGTTCAAGCCTTGGGTGAGTTACAAATACAACACATACATGTAAAACTTGAATAACTGAATCAAATCATCATAGTATTAAACAAATCAAATACTAGACTCACAAATTATCAGAGTTTACAGGACTTAATAAAATAATCAATTAATAACAAAATGTATCAAGTCTTCTCAACAACCTTAAAGAATTGTGATCCTCTTAGCGCCACCCCGAGCCTACTGTCATTACTCTTCAGCCTACTCATTGACTGAAATATTTTAAGTAGAGGCATTAGACGACAACATCAGTAGGTAACACCAAAACATGCGAACATAAATATATTGCAACCATAGAAATAAGCATTGACACATTTTCAGATAAACATCTAAATCATTCAACATTCCGTTCTTAATTCTTTTGTTCATCTTTTCGTCCCTTTCGAAGGTACATTCTCAGGTTCTTAACTCTGATTCAAGCAATCCAAATGGGAGGTTTATTATGCATGTATTTTATTAACTTCATTGAATTGAAAAATCTGCAACCTCCCACAGAGGTTCCATTAGAGCGGTTTATGATCGAGAGAAACTTTTAGTGGTCCAGCACAAAATTGATTCCTACTATATAGAGATTCTAGATATACCACCTAGGACATCTGGTAGTTCGGGTCCCCTACGATCAAAGACTGGGGACCAAGGGAGACATCATTGCCCTAAAAAAACCAACAACAATCAATTGGTCATGTGTACTCCCACTCTCTCTAAAGTGATCCCCAGTCTGAATGGGTCATGAGTGTTATTTAATTATTAGGCTCATCAACTAAATTTCATGTGCTCACAATACACACACCCGGGCGCACAAGCCCAATCTCCCCATCAGAGATTCCATAAAGTAAGTCTATTTTAACTCATTCAAACAACTCACAGTTCACACCATAAGCCTGGCCTCCACAAGGCAATTATGTGATTATACGCATGGATATCTTTTCTTTCCTTGGTGCACTACAGGCACCCATAGGTTTCATTGAACTGAGGCTCATACCAGAGCTACACACATGCTCATATCATACCTCATTATCACCATATCATATGCCCACATGCATACATAAATGTTGCACACACATACAATCATGAACATGCATCAACAAGCTAAACAACATGTGTAACCAATTACTTTAGACTGATCATGCCTTATGATGCACAATATTTATTAACATGCTTGTCATATGAATGATTATAAATCAAGAATAACATAGAATATATTCAGTTTACATGCATATCATATCAAATTTCAATATAAGCATTCATAATCATGCTACATAAGGGAAACACATCTAGGCACCAACACATCTCATACAGTGCAATTAAGATCCCTGTTAACCCAATTTTGGAAAACTCACCAAAAAACACAATTACTGAATTTCTCTCTCATAATTTTACTAAGAATGCCCTTACATCTCAGGAACATAGTCTAAGAAATAGAACTACGAAAACAGTCATAATAAAATTAGGAACATTCTGGTACTAAACCCTATTCAGAAAAAATATAAGACAGATCATGTCAACTGCAGAAATTCATCTCAGCTTGTAGAATTTCTCAAGACTTACAGAAAAGCCTTTTGACAAAAACCTTTTTACAAGATTTTCTTATACATGTTAACTTTCACCCAGATTTTTTATAAATTATTTTGATCAGTTTTGGTTGAGTTTTTAGAACTATCTAAATCTCTAGTCGGAATAGTTTTGTTGATAGGGCAGAAAATCTATGCTATGTTGCAATGGATGTTTCGACTTAAAAATGAACCCAAACTGAACAAAACAAGATTCTAATTCAAGCCCAAGATGTGTAGAACACTCTAGTATTTTTATTTTTATTTTTATTTTTGTTTAGTGAATTCACTTATTTGAAGATATCAATTTTTTTCAGAAACTGGTCGAAACAAAAAATAAGGACAAATTAGCAAAGATTCAAACTCATGCAAGATCCATTAAGTAAGAACAAGATTCATGGTATAATCCATACAATCATGATTTTTTATGCTCTAAACATGTTTACAACATCATACAACACATCTTTAATTATATTCATGCTAATCTTGTTAAAACATTAACTATTCATCATCCAAGAATCATAAAACTTTCATGGAATATCTTAAATATAATTTTATCTATACAAGAATCATGAGAACCCTTAAACAACATAAAATCATGGTTTACTTATGCAATAACATGTTGTTTAATCATGTTATATATGAACTAAACTACTATATATGCTCAGATGAACTTTCTTTATAATAAAATATCAAAACCCTAAAATGTTTTTGCCAAAACCTTCTTTTAAAACAATTTTTACATATAAGAACATGGATTCAAGCATATATCAAAATTTTAAAACTTATAGAAATTATATTTCATCAATATAATCTAATATTAACATCTTAAACATGCTAAAATAAATAGCATCTAACAAATAATAAAAAAAACAAGTTTTCCCAAATTATTTTTTACATTGAAAGCGCAAAAATAGTCCTGTTTTGAAAACTGTTTTTCATTTTGATTTCATGATGACATGGATCCACCAAAAATGTGTTCTCTAAATTGAAAACCAATACTAGATAGGTGTTTCAAGGTCTAATCCTTATTGGTAGAGATATGAGAATCATCCCTACACATATTCCATGTGTTTGGATAGATCTATGTCTAGACGATTGATGTACCTACCTCGGGTTCTCAAACATAAAATAGTTTTTCTCTCCCATCTTCAAACATTGGAGAAGCTTCAATGGTTACTGGAAAAGCTTCAAGAAAGAACAAAGAAAGAATAAGATGAAGAAAAATATGAGACTTGGGGTAGAGGGCTTAAAAAGCCCTCCATAGGGGGGTTGTCCCCCCTTATGGGTCTCTCTCTCTCTCTCTCCTCTATTAGAGATAAGGCCTATCTCTAGTAGCTACTAGGTGGGCCCCACTAGGTGGGTCAACCCACATAGAAGCCTCTTTCAATAGGTCTTTTTATAAAAATAAAACTCTTTTTCTAGAAGAGTTCCAAAAGGCTATGGACTCTTTAGAGTCCTGCTTGAATAAGACTCTATTTTATCTAACTAATGTGGGGTCCATTAGATGGGGACGTC
Organism: Nuphar pumila; assembly: GCF_984573655.1. NCBI lineage: Eukaryota > Viridiplantae > Streptophyta > Magnoliopsida > Nymphaeales > Nymphaeaceae > Nuphar > Nuphar pumila. Next base: position 51,115,545 of record NC_143250.1, on the reverse strand, counting down.
CCACCTTCTCTAAAACTCTCTAATATAATTTAAATTGATTAATTTATTAATTTAATATTTTCTAAAAAGAGCAAAGTGGGTCCCACCTAGGTGGCACCCTACTTGGGTCCAGCTCTAAGTGATCTGGATCCACAAACCCCAATCTGAATCCAATCCCAGTTGGGTTGGATCAAGGAACCAAATGAGAATCTAAATCCAAATCCAAAATCAATTTAAAGATCCATATCCAAAGTTGATATCTAAATCAATATTGGATCTAAAAACTCATGTTTGGATCTAAACCTAACTCATCCAGGATCCATATAACCCTGAGTCACCCCTGAACCCTTGCGGGCCACCCTAGCAGCACTTGGCATTCTACTGGGCTGGTGCGACCCCCTGTGTCTCTCCTGAAACCTAGTTTGAGTCCAAAATACAACATGATCAATTTAGACTCTCGTAATTTGCTTGAATTTAAAAATGATTTTAACCTAAATTTAAAAGTTAAACTAAATTAGAATTGCAGGTGTTACATTCTAACCCCCTAAAAGAAATTTTGTTCACAAAATTTAGTACTTACTCGAATAGGTAAGGGTATTTCTCCTTCATGCTGGCCCTTAAGCTCCCATGTACACTCCTCAATTATGTGGTGTTGCCAGTGCACCTTCACTAAAGGAACGATCTTCGATCTCATTACTTTTTTCTTATGGTTCATGATCTTAACTAGGTGTTTTTTTGTGGTCAAATCTTCTTGTACCTCAATATTCTCATACTAAATCACGTGTGATGGATCTAGTATACACTTCCATAATATTGACACATGTAACACATCATGGATCTTCGCATACTGGGGTGGTAACTCCACTCTATATGTCGCTATACATACCTTCTCCAAAAACCTTAAATGGTCTTATAAATCTGAGACTGAACTTCCCTTACAAAACTTGAATACACTCTTAGTAGGAGAAACCCGCATAAAAATGAAATCTCCAACCTTGAATGTGAGCTTTTGACGTTGACGATTTGCATAACTCTTCTATCTGAACTATCCATAGTCTATCGTGAATCCTACGCACCTGCTCAGTGTAGTGCTCTATCACCACTGGTGTGTCTAGAGTACATACACCAATCTCATCCTAATATATCGGTGATCTGCACGGTCATCCGTACAGTACCTCATAGGGTGCCATGCCAATACTCGTATGGTAGCTATTGTTGTAGGCAAACTCTGACAATACATCATGCTTATCCCACTCACACTTTCAATCTAAGGTACATGATCTGAGCATATCCATCAGAGTCCAAATCATCCTTTTCGATTGACCATCTGTATAAGAATGAAAGGTCATATTGAACTTCAACTTAGGCTCCAAAGTCATTCTCAACTATCCCCAGAACTTTGATGTAAAATGTGGGTCTCGATCTGAGATGATCGATAGAGGTACTCTGTGTAGTCACGCAATCTCTTGCACGTATAAATCCACCATGTCCTTAGAAATAGACAAAAAGATTAAATCTCTAGAAGACATGATCCAAAGCCTAACATCAAGAATGAGATATATGAATATGAACCAAAGGAAATACTCCATGGATGACTTCTTGCTCGAGGGATGTGACGACGATGACGATACGCCTCCCAAGTTTTTAAAGTTTAGTAAAAAAAGGAACCCAAGGACTCACTTGTCCCTATTCATGGGAAACATGATCAAATATCAAAATAACGATAGGCGGTTGATCAATTGGTTCGCTAAAAGCTTGAAAGGAGAGGCATTACTATGGTTTACCACCCTAAATCTCTAGAATATCAGAGAGTTAAAGAGGATCATAAATATGTTGAGATGTTCAGATTCAACATTTAAGCCCTTCCTACCATCAACCAACTATATGATCTGAAGCAGAAGAAAGATGAAGGTACCCATGGATTCATCAATCGGTGGTGGTCTACGACTAGTAGGATAAATGAATTGATATTAGCTGACTCTCATGCTTTGGTCATCCTGATGAATAACTTCTCCCAACCCTTAAGGAACCTAATTAGCATGGCTCAGGTAGAGACATATGCCAAGCTCATAAAGAAGGTCATTACCTTTGAGGTAGGTATAAAAAAGGAAGTATATGACGGGTTCCTGAAAAGCAACAAGGACAACAACATCTAGAAGAAGTCAGATCTGTCTAAAGGCCAGGTTAACATTATAAGAACCTTTTGACAGAACTCCAGAAAGAACAACGGTAAGGGGCGGAAGGCAGATAACCAGAATAACTCTCTGAAAAAAATGAATGAGAACAGATATGGGGGCAATCCTAAGTGGACCAGAGATCGAACGTTCATCAAGTTTGAGCGATCTCTATCATGGGTCATGGATTTGCTATTATAGGACAGCCTATTCAGGTTACCCGAGGTGTTTAACCCACCACAGATGAAAGGGAATGACCCGACTAAGTATTGTCGATACCAGAGAGATGTGGGACACAACACCGAGGATTGCTTCATCTTGAAGCACATTATCCAAGACCACATAGACAGTGAAGAACTGCTTCTAAATGAGGAACAATCAAAGCCCAACAATAATGATTGAACCACAGAAAAGGCAGTTCAGGCTTGTGAAGCAAGAGATAACTGGTTCACAGGGAACAATATGGAACAAGGGACTTCTGTCAATACGATGGTCTACATTCCATGAGCCTTCATCTACAATAATTGTTCATGTTCGGTGCTTACGATACCCTAGATCCGTTATCAAGGAGGGAAAATGGTTAAAGGAAAAGGAATTCCATAGGAACACTAGAAAACCAATCAAATAAATATGATGTATCCAGATCCATCGAACAACCATCACACCAAGGTTCCTCCCTTAGTGTCCCAGCATCGAACGTCCATCATGAAAAAAGGTGTCCTCCTTGTATAGTCTTAACTCTCCAAAAGGCCTGAGGTCATTAGGAAATCTCTTTCAGGTGCATCAAGAAGGAAAACCAAAGGATCTAAACAAAAAAGGGGCAAAAAGGAAAAACTCTCTTTCCCGAAGGACCATTCTAAGAAAAGGGGCACACCAGATAGCACATGATTGATTCTCCCACTACTAGAACTCATCGTTGGACAAAAAAAGCTCTAAGGTAGCCTGGACTCTGTTATCTTTCCTTTGAAAAAAGATCGGCATGCTAAAAAAAGGGTGATCACACGACATGACAGAACCACCAGAGTCTCTAGAGGAGGACAGATCTTCGGCTTAAGTCACCATCCCACAACCCCAAGTAAGTCCTTAAAACATGGATTATGTAATATAGTTTTTTGAAAAATTAAAAAAAAAATTGAAAATCTAAAGATAAATTTGAAAAAGCCGAAAATAAAAAAGAAAAAAATCCAAAAAGATTTTTTTTCAAGGTGCAAGCTATCCCCCTTTGTTGCAGAAGCATGTTATTCCTGTTGATGAAACAAAGGAAGCTTCTATTTTCAGATCGTTCTCAATGATGCCTTTCTGTTAAAATCATATGGGGGCATGATAAAAGAGTTTGAACTTGTGCAAAACCTAGAGATAGGGTGTTATAAAGCTATCCAAAGTTCAAAATTCTTAGGCAAGAAGGGACCTCTAGCAGGCCAGTGGTGTGAGTTTTAGAAAATGATTTTTAAAAAAATATTTTTTATATAAAAACCAGCTCGCACGAGTGGTGGAGTCTGGGTCGATCTTAGGGAAGGGAAAAATATTTTGCATTCAAGCAAACAGTTAACTATTCTTTATTGCCAAAAGTAAAAAGAACTAATTAAATAAATAACTAAGAGAGTGTGGCCCCCTCAGAGGGCTTAAACAAATAAAATAATAGTGCCTTATTACAAACTCAATTAATTGAATAGAATAAAATAAAAGCCTAATCTAAAAAGAAAGGCAAAAAGTCTTCAATGCTTCGAGTCTTTAGTCCCCTTGAGGTTATGCTTATTTTATTGAACTTTCGATCTCTGAAGGCTTGAAGGGCCTTTTGAGGGGACCTTTTAGGGACCTCAGAGGGCTCTTCGGGGGTACGAAAAGGCCGTCAGAACACTTTTATACAAAAATCAAAAGACAAAACACAAAAACTCACAGAAATCTAATGTTAGTTTTAGCTAAAAATCACAAAAACATGAATTAAGTTATGGAATAACTCTACACTAAAAGATAAAATAACATAACTAATTCTATAACTAACTAGGAACTAACATAAATCAACAAACTAAAAGATAAATTAGCATAACTAATTAACTAACTAAGAAGAAACAAGAAACAATTTATGGAATTAACTAATGCAAATAACAAGAAATAAACTAAACTAATTAACTACTAAAAGAACATGTGAACTATAAAATAAACTGAATTAATTTAACTTATATGCTATACTAATTGAATTCTAAAAAGAAATTTAATCAACTAATTAAGCAAGCAATCCACAAATTAACTAATTAACCAAAATCTATAATTTAATTCAATAATGAAAATCGACTAATGTAATTCAAATAATTTAAATTAACTAATTATTTTTTAATTAATCTACTAACATAAACTGGACTTAATTAAATTTAATTGATGTAAAAAAATCAGATTTAACATGAAAGTAAAACTAACTACTTGCTGGAATTTAAATCGACCTAAATCGGCTACTTAATCTATTTAATGAAAAATGCTATTTGAATGCAAATATGATTTCCTAATTTAAACTATTACACATTAATTTTTGAAAGTAAATAATTTTATAACTAACCAATAAAAATAGTAAATAAACTATCTATTCAATTGGAATAATAAAAATTAAAATAACTAATCTATTTATCTACCGATTTATCTAATTTAAACTAATGATTAAATAAAAACTAATTTAAGAAATTAATAGAAAGCAAGAACATGAACTAAATACTAACTAAAATAATCTAATACTAAAAATAAATAGAAATTATTCAGATCTAATTGACAAAAATTAAAAAGAAATAAACAAAACTATAAAAACCTTAAATCGATTAATTAAGAAATTTGAAATAATTTAATCTAATAAACACCAAAAATAAAGAACATGATCTAAATTAAATCTACCCTAAATCTAAACCTAAACTAAAGTAAAACTCACAAAAAACATAAAACTACTTTATGTTAGATCTACTGATTTGAATAAAATAATCTTATTCTATGTGCAAACTAGGAAAAGTAGCTAAACTAGATTAAGCTATATATATATATCTTTTATATTTCAGATGTTGAATCTAAACTAATTCAATCTAAATATGATGAATATGCAATGATCAAACGAAACTACATGCAATGCTATGATTCATGATATGTAGAAACTAAAACTACGATGAAACGGGAGAGAAGAAGCAAACCATGTGATTTACCTCCGATGGAAGGGTTGAGAAGAAGAAATGGTTTTTCTCTCTGAGTTTCATGTACTTCCATCGACCAAGGCAAGAAAAACCGACGATAGAAAAATGTTAGAAGCAAGATGAATCAAAGAGAGAAAGCAAGAGATTAGGGGAGAACCAGTTGAGAACGAACATGAGGAGGAAGACAAGAGAAGAGAAGAGGGAGAAAAGACATGCGTTTTCTCAGAAGGGAAAAAATGTGGGTTTATGCTAGAAAAAAAACTATTTATACTACAAATATTAGGTTTACACGATTTATATGGAAGTCCAATTTTTTTTTAGAAATTCCAAAATAAGTCTTCTTCAAAAATGTATTTTTCAAAAAAAGTTTTTTCTAAACTAATTAAAATTAGTAACTACTCTCCTAATCTAATTAAACTGCAAATTAAAAACTCCTAAATTAAATAAAATACTAAAAACGCAGGGCAAGCTTTAAAATTGGCGATTTTCTGATAATTTTCATTTCAATGTGATTTCTCAAAACTAACAATAAAAAAGGGTTTTTAATGTGATTTTTTTATGGTTCATGCATAAAATAAGATAAATAAAATATAAAATATATGCATGATCGAATTCTTTCATGCTTATCGTTTGCTAATTCTCGAGCAAACTGAAGCAAAAAGCAAAAATAACAAACTAACCAAGACAAAAGCCTAACTCACTTTCGTAGGAATCATGGTTGCATTTAGCATATGCAATAAGCCCTTTAAACCCTTAGGTTACCCTAGTGGACGAGTAAGGTCTTGTAAGGGTTTGCAGTGATGCTACTCACAAACATCTCTGTCATGTATGCATAACAATTTTAAGTCACAAAGCTTTGGGCAGTTAAGGAGTTTGTTTTCATAAATATTTCATGCCATTACATTTTTAAAACATAATTAGAACCTTTTACAGGCCACCACAGAGTAAAAAATTTTCTTTTACTTTTCTAAATATCATAATCATTTATGCTTTATTCTTAGAAAATCAAATATATATATATATATATATGTCATTATTTACTTGCCCTCACTCATATGTTTTCTGCACAGGTTTTCTCAATGTTTATTCTTAAGCAGTGAACTTTTTCTTTTATGCTCTTTCTTTTATTTTATTTTATTTTCTTTTCTTTTCTTTTTTACTGTTTTTTTCTAAATTTTTAATTTTTCACACATTTTTTGTCTTTTTTTGTTGAGCACTATATCAAAATTTCTAGTTTTGTGACCCGTGTAATGAGCTTTCGGTCTGTGACTCCCAGGCCAGATGACCTTAGGGCATCAAATACTAAGTAATCCTTAGACTTAATCGCTCAAATCACTAGACCTTCAATTTTCATAGTTTACATATAGTTTACTTCTTTTCATGTACAATGTCAACATCTATTAGGTTCTCTATAAAATCCATATAACGGCTTTTTGACCGGTGACTCCTGAGCTAGATGGCTTTAGGGCACCAGGTGTAAACACCCTTTAGGCTCTACTTGCTCGAATAAAATAGGTCACAGATATTAACTTAGATGCATAAGTGATTTTCTTCATTATCCTTTTTGACATGAGAATCAAACACTTCAACTTGTGTCTGAGCTCAGTTACTAGGGAATACGAAGATACTAAACAACTAAACATATGCTTTTTCCACTTTTTGATCTTTTATTTCGATGTTGTTTATTTTCTTAGTTTTTAAAAAATAAAATTATGCATATTCATACTTATGATTCAAAATAAACTCTAACATGCATCTATAATCATTTATTTAAAATCCACATAAATAACCATAGTTTTCTAGATGAATGTGAGAAAAAAAATTTATGGGACTTAAAAATTCTCTAAAAACATTAGATTTTGCAAAGCATTCATATAAGATCAAACTTGTTCCTTAAAAGCCAAATTTTTATGAGTTGTCATCAAAAGTGAAAGTATAAAGACAGAAAAAAAATTGGGTGTGCAAACTACACCATCTCCCATGCTTGAATGACACCGTCATCAGTGGCACTCCCCCATGCTTGCATGAAACTGAGTGAATGCATATGAGAACGAAAATAAATGGGAGAGAAGTAGTAGAAGTCACCTGATCCACGCTATGAAACCTTACCTGATACGGCATGTGAGTGGCTATGCATAGGTTCTACCTATCTATCTGTTATGCAACTCATAAAAATATACCAAAAATGTAATCCATACATAATCTGGCATCTAACTCATGAAAGAAGAAAACTTTATAAAAACAGAAAAACTACTAAGTCTACTAATAGTACATCATAAATATGGGTTGCCTCCCATAAAACGCTAAGTTTTATGTCCTCAGCCAGACAGATCTCTAATGACCTTTCATCGTCTATAAGATCAATGGATGTGAGGTCATGCTCAATCGGGGGGTCTAAAAAAAATGATGTCATCTAAGACCCTGCCTACAATATTTCCTCCAACTCTACCCTTATGGACCCTGCAATGGCTCTCTAGACTAGTAGGAAGAACGAAATTAGTCTACACATGGAGGCTATTCTCAAAGGATGGAGCGCCATAAACCGAGCATTTGTATGCATGCAACTATGGATCGAAATGCTTCCCTGTGACGTTTGTCACCTGGAAGCATTTGTCATGTCTGGTCGCTCTGTTGGCAAGATCAAAGATATATAAGCACAAACTCTTGTTGCCAAAAGAAACATCCATCTCCCTAGTATAATAATCAATACGAGCATGGGCAATGGCCAAGAATGGTCTGCTCAGAATGATGGGGATCTGGCGAGTGACGTCAGTGGTGAGCGATGTCAGTGCCCTTTATGTCTAAAACAAGAAAATCGATAGGAAAGTAAAAGTCATCGACCATGACTAACATGTCTTCCAAGATTTCTCATGGATGCTTGGTAGACCTGTCAGCCAACTTCAAGACAGTAGTCGTGGGCTTTAAATTCCCAATCTCAAAGGTGTCATAAAGAGAACTTGGCAATACGTTCACGCTTGCCCCAAGATTGAGTAATGCACGCTTGATAGTCATGTTCCCTATAACATACGAGATGATCGGTGCCCCAGGATCCTTGAGCTTGGGTGGGGCTTGGTGCCAAAACACGGAGCTCACCTGCTCAGTCAAGAAGATCATCTTGGGCAACAACCTTGATTTTCTCTTCTGTATGCAAAGTTCTTTGAGGAACTTTGCATAAGCAGGCACTTGTTGGAAGGCATCAAGTAGGGAGATGTTTATGTGAACCTTCTTGAACATGTCAAGCATCTTGTGCATGTGTGCCCTCTTACCAATTAAGAAATACTTTTTGAGAAACTCACGTTGCATGCATTCTCAAGTAATAATTTGAACTGCATCTAGGGCCTTCAGCCAGTGCTTGGCTTTGTCTTTTAGAGAGAACGAGAACAACGTCAACCTCAATGCATTATCCCCAAAATTATTGATTCGCACAGTGGAGCAAATCTCAAGGAGCTCATCGAGATGATGGTAAGGGTCTTCATTGCTCAGGCCATAAAAAGATGGAAGCATTTGGATTATGCTGGCCTTTATCTCAAAATGTGGAAATCCTACAATGGGTCTAGCGATACAGGAGGTGAGAGTATATTCATTAGGAATGAAATACTCCCTCAGAGGATGGGTTAACTGTTGATCCTGAGTCATGGGGCTAGATTGATGGGCTCTCCTAATAAGGGATTCGGGGTCCTCAACTATCTTAGCAAGCTTGGGGTCAACCGAGCGTCACCCTTGCATGCACCAAAGGGTAGATTGCCTCCTAAGTAAAAGGCTTTCTACGTACCTACCTAATGTGCAGTGCAGCCAAACCATAAAGAGGTAAAGAGAAAAATAAAACTAAAAAGCATAAATTAAACCAGCACCACACACTTACACCCAACAGATATTTTACAAAAAGTAAGCTATGAGCACGGTACCAATCATGTGCAGTCACCTCCTAAGGGTAGCCTAGTAGGTGGGTCGTGCAAGAAAGGTAAGCTGATATCTAGGGTGTGCAAACATATGGTTCTAAACCTAAATGCTAAAAAAAACTAAACAATCCTAAATAATTAACAGTAAATAAAACTAAGCAGTCCTAAACAAAGAATGAAAAGTAAACTAGCAACCTAAATAAATTTGAATGCTCAGTGGCAATAAAGTGAATACTCCTATTTAATCATCGTTCTTTGGCAACAACGCCAAAAATTTGGTGTGAGTTTTGGAAAACGGTTTTTAAAATAATATTTTTATGTAAAAACAATGTGAAAGCTAGACACCAAAGAATAAAAACAGGCTTGCATGAGTGGTGAAGTTCGAGTCGATCTCAGAGAACAGAAAAATACTTTGCATTCAATCAAACAATTAACTACTCTTTATTGCCAAAAGTAAAAAGAATTAATTAAATAAATAACTAAGAGAGTGCGGCCTCCTGTAGAAGGCTTAAACAAATAAAATAATAGTGCCTTATTACAAACTCAATTAATTGAATAGAATAAAATAAAAGCCTAATCTAAAAAGAAAGGCAAAAAGTCTTCAATGCTTCGAGTCTTTAGTCCCCTTGAGGTTATGCTTGTTGTATTGAACTTTCGATCTCTGAAATCTTGAAGGGCCTTTTGAGGAGACCTTTTAGGGACCGCAGAGGGCTTTTCGGGGGTATGAAAAGGGTCTTACCGCACGTCAGAACACTTTTATACAAAAATCAAAAGACAAAACACAAAAACTCACAAAAATCTAATGTTAGTTAGCTAAAAATCACAAAAACATGAATTAAGTTATGGAATAACACTACACTAAAAGATAAAATAACATAACTAATTCTATAACTAACTAGGAACTAACATGAATCAACAAACTAAAAGATAAATTAGCATAACTAATTAACTAACTAACAAGAAACAAGAAACAATTTATGGAATTAACTAATGCAAATAACAAGAAATAAACTAAACTAATTAACTACTAAAAGAACATGTGAACTATAAAATAAACTGAATTAATTTAACTTATATGCTATACTAATTGAATTCTAAAAAGAAATTTAATCAACTAATTAAGCAAGCAATCCACAAATTAACTAATTAACCAAAATCTATAATTTAATTCAATAATGAAAATCGACTAATGTAATTCAAATAATTTAAATTAACTAATTATTTTTTAATTAATCTACTAACATAAACTGAACTTAATTAAATTTAATTGATGTAAAAAAATCAGATTTAACATGAAAGTAAAACTAACTACTTGCTGGAATTTAAATATACCTAAATTGGCTACTTAATCTATTTAATGAAAAATGCTATTTGAATGCAAACATGATTTCCTAATTTAACCTATTACACATTAATTTCTGAAAGTAAATAATTATTTAACTAACCAATAAAAATAGTAAATAAACTATCTATTCAATTGGAATAATAAAAATTAAAATAACTAATCTATTTATCTATCGATTTATCTAATTTAAATTAATGATTAAACAAAAACTAATTTAAGAAATTAATAGAAAGCAAGAACATGAACTAAATGCTAACTAAAATAATCTAATACTAAAAATAAACAGAAATTATTCAGATCTAATTGACAAAAATTAAAAAGAAATAAACAAAACTACAAAAACCTTAAATTGATTAATTAAGAAATTTGAAATAATTTAATCTAATAAACACCAAAAATAAAGAACATGATCTAAATTAAATCTATCCTAAATCTAAAGCTAAACTAAAGTAAAACTCACAAAAAACATAAAACTACTTTATGTTAGATCTACCAATTTGAATAAAATAATCTTATTCTATGCGCAAACAAGGAAAAATAGCTAAACTAGATTAAGCTATATATATGTATATATATCTTTTATATTTCAGATGTTGAATCTAAACTAATTTAATCTAAATATGATGAATATGCAATGATCAAACGAAACTACATGCAATGCTATGATTCATGATATGTAGAAACTAAAACTACGGTAAAATGGGAGAGAAGAAGCAAACCATGTGATTTACCTCTGATGGAAGGGTTGAGAAGAAGAAATGGTTTTTCTCTCCGAGCTGCATGTACTTCCGTCGACCAAGGCAAGAAGAACTGGCGATAGAAAAATGTTAGAAGCAAGATGAATCAAAGAGAGAAAGAAGTTTTTTCTAAACTAATTAAAATTAGTAACTACTCTCCTAATCTAATTAAACTGCAAATTAAAAACTCCTAAATCAAATAAAACACTGAAAAATGTAGGGCAAACTTTGAAATTGGTGTTTTTTTGATAATTTCTATTTCAATGCAGTCTCTTAAAACTAACAATAAAAATGAGTTTTTAATCCGATTTTTCTATGGATCATGTATGAAATAAGATGAATAAAATATAAAATATATGCATGAGCACCTATCATACACATACCCAACCGGCTCGACCTTGTTCGATAAGGCCCAAATAGTCTTGAAAGTCTAGTATACCTTTGGACAATGGTCCAGCCTCGTTCGGCGAGAACACAAATGATCTTAACATCCTAGTTGTCCTGGACACTTGGCCGACCTTATTCGGCAAGATCACAAATGATCTTTATGCTCCAGTTATTCTTGAATTGATTTGACCTTGTTCGGCAAGACCCACAACGGTCTTGGCAGTCTAGTTCACCTTGACTCCAATAGTCATAGGAAGATGATAGAACTTCATGATGCTAGGCATATCATTGCATTAATCATTAAAGGTTAGATATTTCTTTCAAAACATATCAAACTATTTTTGAAACATTCTTTACCACAAGTAGGTTTGTATACACGAGAACCTATCACGTAAGACATTTAATTCTTAGGAGAAGATAAAGAAGTGACACGATGAAGCTAAGGTACTTTAATCCAATAATTTTAGCTCATGAATCTATAAGGATGAATTACAGAGGTATGAGATTATTATCAATGCATGAATATAAATCCATTGGAAGCTCACCTAGGCGACCAACTCTCTAGAAAAAGAGTAGGGTGGTGAATCCCTCTGATGCTAATATGCTTCATAGGTTGGCCTCTAAAGAGACCTTTCCTTCTATCTCAGTAGGGAAGCATTGAAAAAATATGCACAAAAAAGAGCAATGCATTTAAGCTAATATTTACCCCTGGGATCATGGCATGGTGGCATGCTCTGGTTATAAAACAAACTTTAGGGTAGGGATTGAAAACAAAAGTGTATGCTAGGAGAAAAATAATACTTACCTCCGAAACTTATGACAAGGAGGCATGCTCAGATCAAGTGTTTCTAAAGATACAGGTTGGATAGATGGAGACATCCCTCTTGGATTGGGTTGTCATGCGACGCATGATTGTCGAGTCTCAGTTCAAGGAATGACAAAAGTAAGGAATAAATCCCTTGCAGGATAAAAGCATAGGCTAAAAAGGGACTACCTATGGGCTGAATTCGTACTTTAGCATATTTTTACCCGAAGTCTAGTCTTTCAGAGTTCAAGCTTTAGTGAGAACCTTTGGACCTAGCAAAAATGCTTCGGACTTAATCTCGCACTTTTGTAACTAATCACTTAAAAACCAAGGCAGAATTAAAAGGCAAAATTTTCAATGAAGTCGAGTGTCACTATCTTAGACCAACTTAAGATGAGAAAAGCCTAAAGTATACGAATCTCAAGTGCAGGAATCAACTTGTTCGGAAGGTTCTAATTTTTCAAGAGAAAAATTTATGACCTTATATGATCAATTATTCATGGTTGTTATAGGCTATCAACTCTATTATAGATGCATGAATCTCACTGCATATCATAAAAGATCATTGCATGCATCAAAGAGCCTAGCCGTAAGGATCCTGAGTCTAAGAAATATATAGAAACCTCTCACTAAGGCAGAAAATCTCCTGTCAAAATTGATAATCTTACTGAGATAATTTTACCCTATTCATAAACCCACAAGAGGTGTAGGACTCCTGACGCTCGCCCCCCACAAATTCTATAAAAAAAATGTTCACAAAGGCATCAAAAAATCAAAACAAGCTTAAAAGGCATGAAAGAGAATCACATTTTTCTTGTCATCTATGCCTAAAGCCCAACATTTTATCTCTTTTCCACAAACAATCTTTTTCTGACTCTGACATCGACCTCGCTGGCAAGAATACCAAATGGTCTTGGCAATTCAGTTCTCCTCAGACTAATCCGTTGTTTGGTGAGACCCATAATGATCTCAATAGTCAAACTCTTCCTTTTGGATACTGGCACCAACCTCATTCGGCGAGACCAATCACGGTCTCGACAATCTAGTTATCTTTCGGACACTAGCCTGTCCTCGTTTGGTAGGACCACATTTAGTCTTGATGATCTAGTGTCTCGGGCCTTGAGTGTCTACTTTTTTGTCATAAACATAATCGCATTGATTAATGACAAAGAGGGACATCTGTAGATACCCAAAAATTTTATGATGCCCAAGCACTAATATTTTCTCAAGTTCGCAGGTACAAGAATTTGACATCCTACTACATGGCGGCAGAACCAGTTTAGTCATCCAGTGATAGGCGATAGAACCAGTTTAGATATCCGTTGCTTATGGCAGAACAATAGTGTCATCTGCTTGGGGAATAGCACAACCTAATTGTCGTTTGTTGTACCAAATAGGTGTGGATAAGCTTGAGCTTATCTCTATCTGATTCCAACCGTCCTGGTATATTTCTCATGATGGAAGGACTCCTTTTTGGACGAATTTCTGCACAAAAATATTTTCCAAATAAGTGTATAGAACTCTATAAATATGGACTCTCACCTTTATACTTTGAAGCATCTGGAAAAAAAAAATCATACCTACGTGTTGACACTGCAAGAACACGCTTACTTCAATCATGCCAGGACGCTATCCGGAAGCCATTGAAGAACACATACCTAAACAAAAGTGCTACGGACAGAAGAACGAGCTTTAAAGATAAAACGAACCTCGCATTCGAAAAAGGTATTTTACTAACAAGGATCAAGGACAGGAGGCGAGGTGGGGCGGGAGAAACTGTAAGTCCATCTCCGCCTCCATCATCGCACGGGTTTTTATTTTCACTCCATTCCCGATTCATTCTCCGTTTCATGTCCTCCATTCTCACCCCAAACGTGGCGGGTTCGGACGGATCTCCGCTTATCCCCGATCCACTGCCATCCCTATCTCCACTCTTTTATCCACTCTCATCACCTTTTCCATCTTCCAAACCTGGTTTGAAATAGAGCTAAATATTAACTTTTCATGTCCCCTCCCATCTCCAACTCCCAAACAGAGCTAAATAAGAAGTGCATTGAAGATTGAATATGATAAATAAATCAAATATACTCAATAGGCCCTCGGTTTTGCTTCACCCCCAATAAAGTTGGGATCATGTTCTTGGGCTTATATGAAAGTTATCAACGACATATAACATACTAAACTTAGTAAAAAGTTGTATTTTTACGTTAGAAAAATGCGACACAAGGATTGGTCTCTGCTAAACAGACTGTGTGGTTAGTAGGAGCTGTCAGTGCACGTCTCATTATGGTGAGAAGTTGCAGATTTAAACCCCATTAATACGTTGAATAGTGACTGGTGGGGTTCTGCATAACCCGGCTTGCCTTTTAAAAAAAAAGACCGTAATGAACAGAGTCAAATTTGGTCAACACACCGCTAAGAGTTTCAACCAGGGTTAGAAACACGTGTATAGCAAAACCAAACCATGTTGAACACATTTAGTCGTGTCAGCCTGTAACTAGCTAGGGGGTTCGGGACCTATGAGTGTAGCATGAGCAGTCACTGTTCATTATGACCTGACCGGCCCTCGTACAGGTGGCCCCTTTACAAAATCGCGTAGGTCAAAATTTTGAAAAAGAGATGAGCAAAACCATGCCTTTTTATACCTTATGAATCAAATAATTGATTTGTCTTGCCTTTTCTTTTTATATATATTTACAGAAAAACTACCCCAGGATCATAGACCTAATTAAATCACGCTGGCTTTGCCTCGTGTACTTACAATCACTGTTTTGACAGCGTAAAACTCCGTTGGCTTAGCCTTTGCCCCCAAGGGAGTTGCTATGGATAAATAAATAAATAAAATCTAATTTTTTTATCCCAAAATTCTAGAACAATAGATGCAGTTAATTTTCTGCAAGACAGCCCGTTGACTTATGCACATTGCTTGGAAGCCTTAAATCAGAGGAGGTGTCTTGTGGTTTTCCCAGTGCTCTTATGCTCTTTAACTGTTTGGGAGCAGTGGTATTTACCAAACACTGGATTGGGAATGGGGATGGCAACCCTAGCATCACATTTCAACAACATTTATAGGATGTTTTTGTCTACTCCATTCCCAACATCATATTTTGACAAAACCATGTTGTTTGGCAACACATAAAAATGGTGCTTAGGCTCCCAAAAAGAGCTTTCCCTTTCATATGAAAGAGACCCTCTTAAAAGGATGAAACAAACATGTGGTTGAACCTAATGCAACAAGGCAACTTTCCTATCAAAATGGGTCAAACACCTCTCATCGAAAGCACTTTCTCTATTGGGCATCCCTTCAAAGGGAACCACTTGGGAGGGGATGTAAGAAATGTCTCCTTAGGATGTGACAAAACAAATAAAGCACATGTTTTGTTAGTTACGTAGCAATTGTAATGTATCCAACATTTGTTTTGACTAGACAAGAAGTTGCGTTTCTACTATATAAGTGTTTTAACATGTTTCTTATGAATTTTAGCCTCGGATATGAATCTTGAATTAGATCCAAATATCAAAAAATATTTAAACTTTAGGTAAATTGAGAAAAAAAATAATTGATATTTTTTTATATATAGATACTTTAATCTGTATCATATTGGATATAATTATGAAATTTTATCAAAAAATTATGGATTTTAGTCTCGAATATAGATCTCAAATTGGATCCAAGTACTAAAAAATGCTTAAATTTTCGGTAATTTGAGAGAAATAAGAATTTATATTTTTTGGTATACAAATGCAAAAACCATAAATAAATCATAAAACTCTAAACTGCAAAAAAATAAATCATAAATAAACCAAAAAACCCTAAACTACAAGAAAAATAAACCATAAAATTAAATATAAAAGCCTTAATTGAAACCCCAATAAAAAAATCTCTAATCAAATCAAAGAAGAGTTCTAATCAAATTAAATATAAAAAAAACTAATTAAAAAATTTGATTCAAAGTCATCGTAAAAGAAATATTTTATTTTTATATTTAATTCAAACCATAAAACTAAAATAAAAGAAAAGCCCTAATTTGAAACCCTAATTCAAATTCTTAATTCAACCTAAATCGAAAAACCTTAATCAAGAGAGAGAAGGGGGGAGAGAAGAAGAAAGAAAGAAAGATTGGAACGAAGGAAAAAGGAAAAAAAAAGAGTGAGTCGGGAGGTAGACACCCCCACTGAAGTTTCATTTTTTTTTTAACCCATGTCCCCATTCTCAGCATAACAGCCTAAGTGGAACGGTGAATCACTGTTCCTGGGATGCGATGCAAGGGCATCCACTGTTTGGCTGCCGCGGTTCATACAGGATGTGCAATCAAACAAATTGGATGGAGCTGGGGAAGGGCGTTCCAGGTGACCATATGGAAACTACGTAATCTCCAGACTTTTGGTGATAAAAAAAAATGACTGCATCCAAGATTCAAGGGGAGGCATTGTTAATGATTCGTAAAAAAATCTTAAGAAATCTGAAAACCGATGAAAGTGAGGTGGCGCAGTCTTATTAGTCGTCTTCCTCCCGATCCCGGCTGGCTTAGAATTAGCATTAGTGGTAAATTCCACGACGGATGATATTTCGGCTACTCGATTACGAATCACACGGGCTAGATCCAAAAGGAATGTTGCTTTACAGAAAATGGCAGCATACTAGACCGACAATGGGAGGGCTGGATCAAAATTCTGATTTTTGTACATAATTCAAAGATCATTTTGGAATCCGGCAGACCGGATTTAGTATACAGTGTCGCAAGGTAGACATAACAGGGAACAAAAGATACAACAAGAACTACAGTAGTTAATGTATAGTTTTAAAAAGTTTCTTGTTCAAAAGCTGAAATACAATTCCAATGTAACAGCTCGTATACTTGCTCAAATGGCTGCCTAACCCCAGCTTGCCTTTCAAAGAAAAAAAATGGATTTGCAATCAAACGCCTCCTTAGATTCTTCTTTTGAAAACCTGTCTAAACATAACCCTAACCCAAAAATGTTACTAACTAAATAAGCTATTACAAAATATGCAAAGCAACATCGAAAAACTGATATGGTTCGTATCAGTCCGAGCTCATATTGGTTAGGACAGACTAATTACTCCTCATAACAAAGCTGGGAAAAATGTAAACATGTAAGAATTTTACGGGCAGCGGTGCACTGCTTCTTGAAAATTCCATCAAATGCGGTCTTTGATTAAACAATTTCCTTGAAACCGTGACACTACATTTGGAATTGGGAAGGAAAGAAACTCCCTGGAATTGGATGAGTTGGGACATTCACCCTGCCTCGGAACAACTATGAAGAACTGTTGGCGATTCCACCTGAGATCTGCCAGTTTTCCCAGACTCGTATAACCAAACGCAGTTAAAATGGGGATTTAGGAGAAATTTGCAAAATAACATTACCAGAAAAATAAAATAGATGTGCTCGACTGAGGGGTGTTCGACTGCAAGCATTGCAAAATCAACACTAATGCGGTGAAATTTTCAGCAGTAAGGGGAGAGAAGACGCTCTTGTCTAAATGCAGAAAGACATTCTGCTATTTAGTGATTAATGGAACATTAAGCAACAAATTTTATGGAACACGCAGAAAGGAAGATGGTTGAGAATCAGCCACTCATATACATTTAACTTACACAAACTGCATTATTTCCCTGGGAACAAACTTACCCGAGAACATGGTTTGCATTATGTGATGCATCAATGTCCAAACCAAAGCCCTGTGTGATTTTTAATGTATCACTCTAAAGCTTGGCATCCATGTTATATCAGCTACCTAGACTTCTCGACTTTCCTCAGTTGGATCATCATCCATGAACCTCAGAATACTGTGGACGCGTGGTGACACGAGTTCAAATGCATGCTCAGGCCTGTGTTGCTGGTTAAACCGCCCGGGGAGCTTGGACTTTGAATTGTAGCACGCCTCGCACATGTCAAAGCCGATTTTTTCAGTACAGTCTTTACATTTGTACCTTTTCCCAATAATCGGAAAAACCTGAGCAACCAGAGAAAAGCAGAGATATGAATCAGGCACTGAAAAAATGCAACAAACAGAAACTGAAAAACACATACCAAATAATAAAGATAATGATGATGGTGATGGTGATGAAACGATGATAAGCTCTTGTTTTATCTTATCTAACATTTTGATTCATAAACTAGGCCAAGGCCTCATCAAAGAAAGAACTCACTGAGGAAGGCAAAAAAAAAGAAAAGAAAAAAAGAAAAGAACTAGGATAAGACCATGCAGTAAAGAACACATACATTATATGGAATAGAAGCAGCAAACTAAAAGTATAGACTCAGTTGCTTATGATTTCATATCACACAAGAAACTCTCTTCAAGGAGCAGCCTGGAACAGACTTGTGCGGTTAAGGTTGTTGTACACGACCTCTCCTTTCTCAATGAGAAGTAGAGCTAACACTACTGCTACTGGGGATCAGGGTTCTTCCATCTTCTCCTTTTGGTAATGGGTGGGCTTAAAGTGCGGAATCTATGATTGTTCTTTTGGTTTGCCTGACTGTTAGTCAGAGTCCTTCCGGTCTAGCCCTAGGAACTTGACCAACCCTTCGTCTATTCTCAAGAGGTCTTGATGATACCATTCTTCCGAAGCCGTCAGTGTATTCGAGTCAGTCCTGACAGTGGAGTTCAATTTTCGCTTTGATATTCCTAGGTTATGATTTATTTTTATTTTTATTTTGAAAGGCAAGCTGGGGTTAGGCAGACCCCCACCAGTTATACAACTATACCATTGGGTTTTGAACCTGCAGCGTCCCAACACTAGGTTATGATAATTGGTGATGAATTTTAAGACTAGAACTAGGCTGAACATAATCTGCCTCAACTAATCAACATTCTTGTGCGTGAGGGCACATCCCGAAATAAAGACATGTAAACATGTGCAGACTACAAAGGAACGTGAGACTGTAAATGAAATAACACCTGAAAGGGATGCAGTGTGGGATTTATTACCAGTGGGGCCTCTCTGTTTCAAGACATGGAACTCCATGCGACTTAAGGAGGTCCATTCATCTCTTTTCAAAACCAAAGAAATAAGTAAAAGCAGTTCTCAGTGTGTGGGGTGGGGGGAGTGGTATCTAGGTAGGGAGGGAGGATGGGTGCGTGAAGATTAGGATTTTTTTCTTGTTGGTTCAACCATGTCCACTGTTTCATTTTGTTTTCCAGAATCTTAAATTTTGTGTTAAATAGTAGATTTTTTTCTAGTTCTCAAGCCCTATGAGAACAAAGGTAAACAGGGTTTCCTTTATTATTTTTCTATATGCTTAAAATAGAGTTGTTTCATTTGTTTACTAAAATTTATATAAAGGTAGATACAGCGGAAGGATGAATAGAAAGAAAATGATGTCGTGGGCACATGGAAGAAATGTAGAGGGATATTTTATACAAGCTCTTTAGCATAAGGAGATTGAAAAGAATAGCATGTTAAGCAGCAGCTACGTGCATGACCAGGAGACCATCATACTCATAAATATTAGTGATTTTTTTATAATATTACAATACAAATAGGGAAGTGAGATTAAAATATTCAAAATACCACTATTTTGGTAACGAATCACCACATTACAAGGTCATTATCTCTTTATATTTTTATTCATTTATGCAATATAAACATGATTCTCCGTCTTCTCTTTCTTATTATATATAAAAGCCGAAAATTACCAACGCTTGCAAAAAGACCTTAACTACAGAAGCAATTGCCTCACTAAGATGTTACTGAGACTGACATGGGTGACCATGGTTAAGAATGTGCCTGGACAAGGTGTGGAATAATGAATGTCTGCAGCGTGCATCATCTATAAGCTTCAATTAAGTCCATCAAAGGAAAATTCGCAACACAAAGCACTAAAATTGGTTGAAACCAGTAACAACCAAGAAAAGTAAGTTTTTCTTTCCTTGGTTGGGTGGGGGATTGGAGGAGGCATGTGGGAGATTCCTTACTAAACAATAGAATATGCTAGCATGGCCAATGCTTTTCAACTATTTGCCAATAGAATCAGTGGCAGAAAGGGCCTCACCCCACAAGTGTCGCATCCAACTCCTCTGTGAACATAATAATGTTTTTCTTCCATCCTGGCATGACTTGATGCTATCTTGACAATCTGCTTCTCAGCTTGACTGGGACCTATGCATAAACAAGTCAAGTTTTACAAGTACACCCACAAAGTCCAGCATAATAAGTGCCAAAGATATGTCAAGTACTCGTATATTTATGTGAATTCCAGGAATTAGTTAAAGAAACAGGTTAAAATACAAACAAGAGCCAAGAGAAAGAGAACATAAGCCACACCACACCACAACAGAGTCCAATGGAAAAGAGAGCAGTTCTCAGTAATCTTTACTTGCCAGAAGATCAAAGGGTTATTGTCACTGAAATCAGCTGATGTTTGATTTTTCAAACATGCAGTTAACATAATGGCACAAAGACAATGCTAATCTCGTCATCAAAATAAGGATTTAAGAAAAAAGGTAGTCACGTCATTAGTGCATTACAATAATGAAGATACATTTCAGAGCATGGAATCATTTCACACCTATTCCCAAAAGCTTGAGAAGTCTCGTGTTTCATGGTTGTTATATGTGTCAGGAGTCATGAGGCAATTTAACTACACTGATCATGAGGAGAAATTTTGTTGCTTTTAGATGATCTTAACACAAAAGAGTAAAAGATAAAGATCTTCAATCTCGTAAAACTATTGTAGAATGTCATGATTTTATCTAAAAATAATTAACATAGCCTACGCGTGGAGATGCCCACCCACAGATTTCAACACAGTCAAATTCTTCAATCTGTTAATGCTATTGAGAATAATGATAGACAAATCATGGTGGCAAAGCATTTGAAGGCAAAAGGCTAATTGCTCAAATTCATAAATAGCACAATGTCGAACCAATAGAGCTCCATTTGGTATAGGTTGCACCATGCTCGAGCTTGATCCAGCTCAGTAGGTTCACTATCATCAGCTCAAGAACCTGATGCAGGTTAATCCGAGAAACACCCAGTTCTTTCTTTTTTAATAACTTACTTTTAAAATTTCCAGGTCTTTAAGGGATCTCTGGTCACAGACTGGTTTATAAACCCCAAACCAGATATGAGTGTGCGTAACACTCAAATATCAATTACCAAGAGTCCAACTCAATCAGCTATTAAGGCCCACTTGGTGGGTTGCCAATGCTATTGGGTAAAAAATTATTTTTTTGAGAGGAATTATCAGGTAAGTATCAGGTATCATTGGGTGAGACCCAACCAAAAGACAACCCTACATAGACTTTACTTTTTCTAATGGCTGCTCAACAAGTATACATTACTGGGTCCTTAACAAACCTAGGCCAAGGCTTGAGATTGGAAGTCAAAACTAAAGGTGCTAAAACTTGGCTCAATTACTAAATAAGAAGACTCCAGTTGAGCTGTTACTGAGCCAAGCCTGAGTATCTAAAAGGAGGCTTGACTAGTGGCCCACCCTTAGCAGTGAAACACCCATATGAGTTTACCACAGCCATGAAATAGGAACCACTGTAAACACACACACACACACACACACACACACACACACACACACACACACACACACACACAAGGAAAAAGAAAACAGAACCTTGAGAAGATATATGCTGAATACAGGTGGAGAAATTACCATGAAGCTCAGTCGGTTACCAACATTATCAGTCAATGTAGGGTTAACATGTTAGTGAATTTACCAAGTCCTTGAGGAGTCTAAGTTATTTGGGCTCAGCTCATAAAACTAAACTAAGATCGAGCTCAAGTTATTTATTAGAAAAGTGAGCTCCAGCTGTGCTCTTTCTTAGCCAAGCATGGGAATCACAAAAGAGGCTCAGTTAGTTGCCCACCCTTAAACACCTATAGGGTTCACCACATTTTTGAAACAGGAAACCATTGCAAAAAGGCCTACACACACATGAAAAAGAAAAAATGAAAACTTTGAGAAAATATAGGAAACATACAAGTTGATGAACCAGCAGCAGCAAACTACCGCGCGCACACACACTCACTGATTCAGTCGCTCTCACTCACACAGACATGTACCAGCATTAGCAAATTACTGCACACACACACATACACAGGAAAAAAAGGAAACTTGAGAAAATATAGGACACGTACAGGTTGATGAACCACCATGCATACAAAATACTTGTCTGACAGCCTCCTTTCTTTGAACATATGCCTCAGGGAATTCTTCCTCCAAGAATCTATCAAACTCCAAGCACACTTTTGGGCATCCTCCAGGGTGAGGACTTTGGCAAACTTCACAGGTTAAACTCCCATTCCACAGATTCATCACACATGATTGACAAAAAACTGCATGAATTCAAATATCGCATTTTGGATAAAGGTTAGTTTTTAATTCCTTCTTTTTATTTAACTTATAACAACGAACATACAGCCAAGAAGCACTTCAGATCAAATTCAAGGGCGTGTAAGCTCACCATGGCCACAATTAAGAACTACTGGCCGACACAGAAGCTGCTTGCACAAGGGGCACAGTGCATCATTGATAGAGAGTCTCTGAGCAGTCCCACTATTGGCCCCATTATCTGGTAATTTATAATTCGGAACCTATGAGGTTAGACTCGCATCAAGGTTAATCATGTTGAATTTCAAGTGATGTATTCTCTCAAAAGCTAAGAATCAAAATATTTTTTTCCTTGCAAAAGAGTGGGTGGAAACGAACCACGTAAACCCTTCTCTGTGTCCGTGTGAGAGAGAGAGAGAGATGCATGTATTTACCACAGTCTGAAGTTTCATTAAACTGTGGCGAGAATAAGCACATTTCCTCTTCTTCCTCTGAAATGGAGCAAAGAAAGCCAAAATATGAGAAACAAAAATACAACCTAAAATGAAGTAGAAGCAGACTCAAACTTGCGATGTGCTGTATTTAAAAAAAAAAGACCACTTTCTACATTCCATCATACCTAACAAAGTTGGAAAAAGAACAAGATGAAGAGGGTGGGTGGGGGGAAGGGAATGGCTCGAGCTTACCTGAGAGACTCAAGCTTGCTCTAGCTTTGCCAAGGTGAGATTGAAGACGTTAGACACTACCTTGACTCCAGCTTGAGCCCCACACAAGTTGCACAAGTGTGAGCTCGAAAAAGCTTAGGCTTGGGCTTGGTTCAGGTCATGTGCAACCCCACATGTACATGTACACAAATATGTGTGTATGGGTGTGACAACTACAGAACCATAGCATAATTTAAGGAGGTCATCTATTTCATACCATTGATACCATTGCATCATTGTCAAATGATTGCCAACAGCCTAAAAGGACATCATCTATTTTTGTGAAGATTATACATGCAATTGATGTAGTATACATCCCAGTGTTGTTAAAAACGTGTCTCAAGGCACAAAAAGCGCTCCTCGCCTCAAGGCGAGGGCCTTTTGGACTTGAGGCGCAAGCCTGAGGCACACTTGCCCTGAGGTGTATGCCCCATACGCTATGAGGCGTGTGCCTCAGGGCGAGGCACGCCTCAAGCATGAGACGTGCGCCTCACATTTATGAGTCAAATGGGGGTCAAATTTGACTCAATTTTGTGGCTAAATAGCCCGAACTTCGGGCTATCTCCCTTCTTGCTCTCTTGGTCTCGTCTCGCGATCTCCCCGCGCCTTCGGCAAAGAAGAAGAAGAAGAATAAGGTACGCTTCTCTCTCTGCTCTCCCTGTGTCTCTCCCTCTCTACTCGCCCTGTGTCTCTCTGCTCTCCCTGCATATTTTTAAAAGGCAAGTTGAGGTTGTAAGAAAATGTAACCCACAACCAAAATATCTCTCAAGAAATGCTCACAAAGAGATTACAAGAACCATAAGGGTTCGTAAAGAGAGCTCAAGCACAAGAACCTCTAGGGTTCATACACAATACCCGAAAAAAGGGTATACAAAATGAATAGGAAAAATAAACTTCATTAATTTGGGAGAAAATCCCACACACTCAAGGGGAAGGAGCCATCAAGGGAGTCACTGGACTCCCAACGGCTCAACGACTCTCTCAAAAAGTGCTTTTTGACTTTAGTCAAAAAGTGCTTTTTGACTAGTCAAAAAGGAGATGGTTAAAAAAGGTCCACTCTAAACTAAAACCTATGTCACATGGGTGCGGGTGCGGGGATTCGGCACTTCCAAAAAACCCGGGTGCGGGGGTGCGGCAGGGGCAAAAATGTCAATATATATATATATATATATATATATATATATATATATATATATATATATATATATATATATATATAGGGGGTCGGGGTTCCCCTCCCTTACGAATCGATTTTTTTTTAAAAAAGCAGCTGTAAGCTGCTTTTTTTAAAAAAAAATCGAGCAGCTGACAGCTGCTGCTGTCAGCAGCTGTCTGTCAGCCAGCTGACAGAGTTGCTTTTTCAAAAAAAGAATAGCAGCTGACAGCTGCTGTCACAGCTGACAGACAGCTGCTGTCAACAGTTTTTTTTTTTTTTTAAAAAATCTCAGCATAGGGCAAACTTTTAAAAAAAAAAATCCAAAAAAAAAATGGACTTAAATGATCCTGGGTGCGGTCAACGCACCCAGGATCGGGTTGACCGCACCCGGTACCGCACCCGCATCGAGTCGCGTCGACGCGGGTGCGGCACCCTGCTAGCCGAATCCCTGTGACATAGACTAAAACCTAATTTCTAATTAAATCCTAACTAAGGCTAACTAAAGCTAATTAAGGGAAAAGAAAAGAAAAAAGATTACATATGAGATATAAGATAGAATTACATATGAGATTACATATTTTAACACTCCCCCTCAAACTTACGGTTGGATAACCAAAAGTTTGTCTAAGAGAAAGTGAAATCGAGGAGCAGCGAGAGGTTTGGTAAAGAAATCTACCAATTGATATTCTGATGAAACGTAAGAAAGATTGATGGTGCCGCATAGAAATTCCTCTCGTACGTAGTGACAATTCATCTCTATATGCTTGATGTGTTCGTGGAACATCCAATTGCTGACAATATAGATAGAGTTTTTGTTGTCACAGCAAAGATTTGATGCTCCTGTACTTTCGACTCTCATATCAGAGAGTAGGCGTCGAAGCCAGACTACTTCCATAGTGGTTGTAGTCATTGCCCTGTATTGATCCTCTGTTGACGAGAGAGAGAGACTTTTTGTTGCTTCTTGCATCGCCATGAGACCAAAGATTCACCTAAAAAGACACAAAAACCAGTAGTTGAGTGGCGGTCATTAGGATCACCTCCCCAATCTGCATCAGTATAAGCAATTAGTTCTAGGTTAGAAGAAACAGACAAAAATAATCCTCGAAAAATAAAATTTTTAATATATCTAATAATACGCAAAATTGCTCCCATATGAACAGAAATTGGATCATGCTAAAATTGACTTGTATGAACAGAATGTGCAATGTCAGATCTTGTAATAGAAAGATACGATAGTGCCCGGACGAGTTGTCTATAAGGAGTTGGATTCTCAAGCGGTTCTCCATCATCAATCTTCATTTTGACATTTACAACTTCGGGCATGTCAACGTGTCTTTCATCTGAAATATCGGACCTGACAACAATATCTAAGGCAAACTTAGATTGAGTTAGTAAATATCCTCTAGAAGAGTATGCAACTTCTATACCAAGAAAGTATTTCAAAAAACCTAAATCATTCATTTCAAAATGTGTTTTAAGAAACTTTTTAATATTGTAAACTCCCTGTTTATCACTTCCGGTAATGATCATATCATCAACATAGAGAAGAAGAATAATAATACATGCATCAGAATTCTTAACAAACAAAGTTGTGTCAGTAAGACAAGATTGAAAACCAAAATCAAGCATAACCTTACTAAATTTATCATACCAAGCTTTCGGAGCTTGTTTGAGACCATACAAAGCCTTATTTAAGCGAAGAGTTTTTCCTTTAGGGACATTAATTCCTGGTGGTGGATCCATGTATACTTATTCAGCTAAACTTCCATTTAGAAACGCGTTCTTAACATCCATTTGAAAAATATGTCATTTCTTTATAGAAGCAAGAGCTATCAAGATTCTAACAGTAGTCATTCTAGCTACTAGGGCAAAGGTTTCTTTATAGTCTATTCCATATTCTTGAGAATAGCCTTTACCAACTAACCGAGTTTGAATCTCTCAAGAGTGTCATAACTCTTGGTCTTAACTTTATACACCCACCGAAAACCAATAGGATTTTTGTTGGGTGAGATATCTTGAATGGTCCAGGTGTTTTCTTTTTCTAAGGCTTCTAATTCAATTTTCATGGCTTTGACCCATTCAGGTTGATCTTTGATTGTAGCATAACTAGAAGGTTCTTTATAAGAATAAATTAAGGCGATATAGGCTTGATAATTTGGTGAAAAAGACTCGTATGACACAAATTTCTCAAAGACTTTTGAGATTCTAGTGGGCTTTCTAGTTGAAGACACAAAGTCTTGTTCCTTTGTGTATTTTTCAAAGGCACATGGTCTTTCTAAGTTTCCTTGTCTAGAATATTGAATACAATCTTTGGTGCTATTAACTGGTTCTGTGTTAGTGATATCATTTTGATCATCTTGATCGATATCACTTTCATTACTCCTTGAAACTAGGTCCAATAAAAAAGAGTACTCATCTATTTCCGTAAAATCTTTATTTTCGAAGGGACTTTCGTTTTCCAAAAAAGATACATTTCTTGAGACATATAGTTTGTTATTTTTAAAATCGAAACACCTGTAACCTTTTTGATGATTTGCATAACCTAAAAAGACACAGGAAATAGCATGTGGAGAGAATTTATCATTCTTATCTGTGAACACAAAACATTTACACCCGAATACCCTCAACCTAGAGTAATCTGGAGTTTGCTTATAAAGTTTTTCAGTTAAAGAAATATTGTTTATCGAGGAAGAAGGCATCCTACTGATAAGATAAATAACAGATAAAGTTGCTTCAGCCCAGAAAATTTTTGGTAATTGATGTGTAATGAGAAGTGTCTTTGTTGTTTCTATAATGTTCCTATGCTTTCTTTCAGCTAAACCATTTTGTTGAGGGGTGCATGGACATTATTTTTTATGTAAAATCTCATATAGGTTTAAATAATCTTTAAATTCTTTTGATAAAAATTCTCCCCTTGAATCAGTGCAAAATATTGAAATATTCGCTTTAAACTGATTTTTAACCATATTGTGAAATATTTAAAAATAAGAGAAAACTTCATAATTATGTTTAAGAAAATAAATTCAAGTGTGACGTGTAAAGTCGTCTACAAAAATCACATAATACATAAAGTCACCCTTTGATATAACAGGTGTGGGACCCCAAATATCAGAATGTATCAACTCAAGTGGTTGTGTAGAAACAAAGGTTCTTTCTTGAAAATATAGTCTTTTCATTTTTCCAAGAATACATTTTTCACATGTAAAAGCTTCAAAATTATAAAAATTTTCCATGTTTGGAAAAAAATGAATCTTGGATATACAAGAATGCCCAAATCTTTTATGCCAAAGATCCAAATCTAACTTTTGAACATTACAACATAGTGTATTCTTGGGTATTTCCAAAAAATTCATATAGTACAAGCCTCCTTCTCTATGGCCTTCCCGAATCAGCTTCCCTGACTGGTGATCATGTACTCGACAATCACGAGAAGAGAAGAAAATGTTACACCCATGGTCAGTTAATTGAGAAATTGATAAAAGATTTAGATTAAGTTTGAGAATATATCTAATTTTTGGAATAACAAAATCCTTTTGAATTTTGAGAAGTATTTTCAAAACATCATATTCCCTAAATCTCAATAGATGTTTCGTCTGTAGTAAAAACATTTGATTCACTTGAGTTATGACATTGTGATAGCAATTTTATGTTGGGTGTTATATGAAAAGAAGCTCCAGAGTCAAGAAGCCAAAGAGATTTACCGGGATCGGAGATACTGACAGAAGAGACAGCAGCTTCAGCTGATGAAGAAGCTCCTTTTAGAAGAGGCTGAAGCGCCTCCACCAATTGAATTAGAGACATATTCCCAATGGATGTCTCACTTGATTCTTGCGGAGATTCAACTGTAGCAGCTTTCTTTTCATAAGGGCTTTTTAATTTTGGACAGTACGCCTTGACGTGTCCCGGTTCACGGCAATAATAGCAAATGACTTTTCTTCTTTCAAACTCGCTTCCGTATTTTTCATCATTAGTCCTCCCAACATGTGGAGGTTTATATGGGCGAACATGATTTTTCGGTCTAGATACTGCTAAGACCGAATCATCGTCACCTTTGAAAATTCTTTTCTTGAGTCTGTTCTCTTCCATGCTCAACTCTTCTATTGTATCTTCGATGGAAGGGACTTTACCCCGATAGAGAAGAGCGGATTTGGTTGACTCAAATTCTGATCTCAAGCCATTGATAAATTGGAAGAAATGATGATCCACATTCACTTGATTTTGGTGAAGCTCTATATCATATGGACAATGCCAATTTGGTTCAAGAAGGGTTAATTCTTCCCATAACTCGGACAAGCTATTGTAATATTTCCTAATGCTTTTGTTCCCTTGAACCATATTACGGATTTTTTCTTGAAGATTACATATGTGGGCAATATCCGTGAGAGAGTATATTCTCTTAAGGTAATCCACGCATCATTGGCGTGTTCAAATTTGGCTAGGCTTGAACATTTTTTTATGTCAACACTTGATATGAGCCAAGACATGATTTTGGCATGTTCCATTCTCCATTCTTTCCACTTTTTTTCATATATGGAAATAACTTTAACCTTTTCTACCTTCGAGAGAGGTATTTCTTTTTCTCCTTCTTCTTTGATGAGAATTAGTTTAGGTTCCTTATCGGTTTCATCCACTAATCCTCATAATCCCTTTTCCCATATAACGTGCTTTATGATTGAAGCCCATGTTACATAATTTGAATCATTGAGTTTTATGGGCTTAATGGTGACATTATCATTGTCATCCATTTTACAAACTTGTGAACGAAAAGAAAAGAGAGAGAAAAAGAAACAAAACTTAAAATAAGTAAAGAAGATGATACTTTACCACAAAATAGTGAAAAATAAGTAGTTCTCCAAGCTTCCAAGTCTTCACACCACCACGCCTTCAAAGAGACCACTCTTTTGAAAGAAACTTGAATGGCACACTTCCCAATGCACGGAAAACAAAACTTTTGATTGGCTCTGATACCATGTAAGAAAATGTAACCCACAACCAAAATATCTCTCAAGAAATGCTCACAAAGATATTACAAGAACCATAAGGGTTCATAAAGAGCTCAAGCACAAGAACCTCTAGGGTTCATACACAATACCCGAAAAAAGGGTATACAAAATGAATAGGAAAAATAAACTTCATTAATTTGGGAGAAAATCCCACACACTCAAGGAGACAATACCAGAGTTACCAGTCGAGGAAGCGGGAGAGGGAAGCGAGGCACTTTCAAAAATTTAGGAAGCGGGGAAGCGTGGGACCATTCAGAAGAAAATTCTGAACCGTCTCGGAAGCGACCTAGGAAGTGAACCGGAAGCGACCTAGGAAGCGAACCGGAAGCGAGGGGGAAGCGAAAAAATGAAAAAAATGGGGAAGCGAGGGGGAAGCGTGGGAGAAGCGCGCTTCCCATTTATGGGAAGCGCGTTTCCCATAAAAGGGGGACGCGCTTCCCATAAAAGGGAAGCGCGCTTCCCAAAAAAGGGGGATGCTTCCCCTCACGCTTCGGAAGCGCGCTTCCCCTTTTGCCTAGGCGCTTCCGGTAACTCTGGACAATACCCCATATTTATAGAGGAAGGAACCATCAAGGGAGTCATTGGACTCCCAACGACTCAATTTAGAGTCGTTGGGAGTCCAACGACTCTCTCAAAAAGTGCTTTTTGACTAGTCAAAAAGGAGATGGTTAAAAAAGGTCCAAACTCTAAACTAAAACCTAATTTCTAATTAAATCCAAACTAAGGCTAACTAAAGCTAGTTAAGGGAAAAGAAAATAAAAAATATTACATATGAGATATGAGATAGAACTACATATGAGATTACATATTTTAAGAGGGGTTGGTTAGTCCCCTACCAGTTATACAACTATACCATTGGGTTTTAACTTGCAACCATAGTGACAAAAGTTTAAAACAACAATTTCTCGGCAGTGAATTTCTCGAGAGATTTTCAACTTTTTGAATATTTCTCGAGTTTTTTTTGGCAAAATCTCAAGAAAAAAATAACAAATCAAATAAATTCTCAAAAAAATCTAAACAACAACTACGTCTTCATCCCAAAAAAATTTGGGTCGGCGATATGAACCAACAAAAAAATCTAAAAAATAAAAAAATAAAATAAAATAAACTAATTTAATTTTACATGCAAAAAAAATATAAAATCTATTTTCAATCCTACTAACCATATCTAAAAAGTATCAAACATCAAATAAGTATCAAGCATTTGCATCAAATAAGTATCATAGCTTCCAGGGGATAATGGGTCTTTCAAAATATTGTATCTTTGATCATTCATATTTGAGCCTGAGTACCTCGATAGGAAGTGTACTATTTCACAGATCCCTTCCATGGATGTAACCATCTTCTCTATTCAGAACTTGCTAAAGATCATATAGTCCAAGCCCATATTTTGTTTCAATGGCCTTCAGTTGACATCTTTGTTCCTCTGCAAGAAACTGCCACATAGTGATTGCTGTAAAATAGTTTTAAACAGGAGTTAAAGTGTTTAACTTTCGTTTGGTGCCTTTAGAGTTGGTTGTTTGTGTCCAACATTTTTTGTAATATCAAGTTGATTGATAATTGATACTTTTTCTTTTCATTTAATAAATTCAAACTTTTGAGCAAATAATGCCTTGATATAGTGTTTAAACATGGGAGCTGACCTCTTCCCTTTTCACTTGTTAATAAAAACGAACCTTTTTATCTTATTCAAAAGGTAATTATTGGTATTATGTTAGAATTGAAAAGCTTTTGAGAGAAGTTGACCAACTTGCTCCAACTTAATTCTGTCGGCCAATTAGGGCCCATTTAGATGTGTTGTAATTCATCCTACATTTGGTTATTGGAATATATAATGCTGACATTTTGTAAAGTAAAATAGAAGTGGAATAACAATGTGATAACCCTTTTCTGAAAGTCTTCATATTTAGAAGTCTAAAAAGTATAGTCATGAGTCCACATTTTGCCCAAATATGAATTTTACTCAAACAAAGCCGGATCCAAAATGACAGCTTTTTAGATGGTCAGTCATGGCATGAAACTTTTTAAGGAGAAAAAGTCCAAATAATTGTAACAGGAAAAAACAAAGAGGTTTGCTTATAGCCTTCAAGAGGATTTGAGGGGGAAAACAAAAAAGTTTTCCCTCAAATCCTCTTGAAGGCTTTAAGCAATCGACCAGTTTTCCCTCAAATATGAATATGTGTGCGTGTGTGGAGAGAGAGAGAGAGATATGAACCTGTTGGCTGTTGCAGTCGGACTCACCGGTTGTTGCCTCTCAGTGCTCTCACAAGCAGAGCCGCTGTTTTTTTTTTTGCAAACAAGTGGGGACTCTGGAAGTGGGGACCTAGGGTTTCAAGGGTTAAGAACCGTGGGAAAAAAATAAAGTGTGAAAAAAAAATCGTGATATTATCGCGAGATTTAGTAAATCTCGCGATAATATCACAAGAAAATGTCACAAAACAAAAATCTAAATCTCGCGAGATTTAACCGTTTAAAACGTTTACGGTTTATGTTGCATGTTTTTTCGCGAGATTTTTATAAATATCACAATATTTGTCACCATGCCTGCAACACCCAACTCAATTTTTTTTAGGAGTGCCATGTGACTCTTTGAGTTTTTATAAATTCCTGTGTTAATATATACTTATACGCATTTTTGCAGTTGAACAATGGGAAGAGATGTAAGATGGGATCATGAAGCTAAAGTTCCAAATCCCACTAAAGATCTCAAACTCATAGGACATGTAATTTACAATTACTGTCATAAAGAGACTATATGAGGCATCTATAGGTAGAAACATTACTTAACTGAAACAAAACATGGTGTAAGTTTATACGAAGTGATTCCACCTGACGTGAAAAGGTTTTCTTAGAATCATCTAAGGGATCAGAAACAAAGGAAACAAGAGGAGGAACAAAACACGTTCGAAATTGAGAGGAGCGTTTATTTTGGATCATCAACAGGCAATAATGTCAACAAAGAAGTTAGTGGTTAGGAGTACTTATTTTTATTTCTTGTTGGTTGTTATTCATCAATAAAGCATTTTTTATTTATTTGTAATTTTAGATATTTTTCATAGTTTTTTTTAAGTTTTCAAAAAAAAAAATTGAGGCTTACGCTTTACGCCTCGCCTCAGTTTTTGGTGAAGCGTCTCGCTTCGCCTCAACGCTTTTCACAACATTGATACATTCTCACTAAACCCTATCAAAAGAGTTACACCCACATATATATCCAATATTTTATCCTCCCACAATGAGCTGAAGATAAGGCATGAGGCCCATGCTAAGGACCATTTTTCATCTTGTCCTATACTATGGACATGTTGGGCATACAAAACTGGCAGCCAAGCTCAAGACTGGTACAAGCGGTACCAAACGGATTTCGAGCATCCCAGCCTCAGTTATTGCTCAGCATATATGCAGCCCTAAAGACATACACAAATATGTGTGCATTGTAACTGCTAGACCACAATAGATTTTAAGGAGGTCATCTATTTTATGGAGATTACAAAGGCTACCATACATCGTTCTAGGAAGCCCTCCACTAGGGGTGGCAATTTCTGACACGACCCGCCAACCCGCCTCTTAGGCGGGTTCGGGTTGGGCTTAAGCCAACCCGTTTAATAAACGGGTCGACCCGCGTAACCCGTTTATTAAACAGGTCGGGTTCGGGTTGGGGGTATGCCAACCCGCCAACCCTGTTGACCCGTTTAATAAACGGGTTAGGCGGGTGGGTCAACCCGCCAACCCGTCTGCCTGACCCGTCAACCCGCCAACCCGACCCGCCAACCCGACCAGTCAACCCGACCCGCCAACCTGCCTACCTGCCAACCCGATCCGTCAACCCGCCAACCCGACCCGCCAACCTGAAAACCCGTTTACCCGACCCAACCCATTTATTAAATGGGTTGGCGGGTCGTGTCGGGTTACCCGTTTATTAAACGGGTCGGGTTCGTGTTTGCCACAGCCGACCCGTTTAATAAACGGGTCGGGTTCGGGTTGAGGTATGCTGACACGCCAACCCGCCAACCCGACCCGATTGCCACCCCTACCCTCCACCAACTAAATATGCACATATACTTGACATTTATATCTTCACTAAACCTCATCACTGGTGATAATCCCATATAGTCAATATTACATCCACTACAATGAATTGAAGAAGGCCCAGCTAACCATTTTTTTCTTTTCCCTTACTATATAGGCATGTCAGGCATACAATCATAGAGCGAAGACTATCAATGTTCTCTTCACATGCAGAACACATCTGACATTTAGTAATTGACTTTCTATATGTTTGCACATAGGACATGTTTGAGTATTCAGTAATTGACTTTCTAATGAGCAATGAAATCAAGATACTTTCAAATATGACTAGTTTACTGCAAGTGTATCATGTATCTAACAACACCAGAACATGCCAAATGAAAAGAGACTACATTGATTTGCAAGATTTCCATGCAATTGGTTTCTGAGAGATCATTAGAAAAACTTACCATTGAACATATACATAGCACAAAAGAAATACACAGATGACAGATTCATCAACAAAAAATAATTATTATTAAAGCCATAATTTTTTGCATATAAATAGGAAAGGATAATTTCTGGTTGATTATTATCAAAATTAACATGGATCTAAATTCCAGCAAAACTAAATGAGGCCACATAATAAATTGTAATTTGGTGAAAATAATTAAGCTTACTTAGCATTTGCTTTTCTCTTCTAGCATAGGCCACAGCAAACTTTTTCCGAATCAAACAGTGGAATGTCTGGCATATACTAGGAAAGTGACCGTAAGAGTTTCGACAAAGTACACATGAAGAGTCACCTAAGCCATTCATAGATCCATGTGTGCACCAGAAACAACAAATATGCCCACATGCTGCACAGACAAGAGAACAGAATACAAATGGTTCAAAATTACTAGATCATACTGGCAAAGTTACTAAGATCAAACTGGCGAATTTTACACAGCAGAAGAGTTCTTACCAAGAATGACTGGTTTGTAAAGGAGATCCCTGAAAAATACAAAACACTTTTAGATGGAAAACAAAAGAAAGGAGAAAATTTGCAATTGCTTACATATTCATGGGCATGCCCACGAACAACTACGCCGTAATATCCAGAAAAATGAAAAGAAGTGTACCAAAAAGATATCACTGATGTCACATTTATAGCATTCTGCAATACATTTTTGCCTCTTCAAAATAGAAACTTATCTGCGGCAAAAGTATCAACAGATTACAGTCTTTTCAAGTCCTAAACAGGGTCTTACTTGGAAAAACATTTGAAAACAGTATACATGCTGGCATGTAAAGTCAACCACTAATGCAGATTATGCCAATGGGAATGTAGCAAACAGAAAATTGGGCTCTTCAAATATAAATAACCAACTCGAAAATTGATCTTCTACTTTGCTGAGAACATTGAATTTATAGCACTCTGCAATAAAGATTGCCTCCAAGGAACAAAAAAAATCCTAATACTCTTGAAGTTGAAGGAAATCACTTAATTGTGTGTTTGCATGAGTGCTCCCATGTGCATGCATGTGGCGGGCATGCTTGTATGTTCCCGTGCAAATTGTTCCAGCATTCAACATCATCTCACCGTGTTCCATTTATGCAGTTCCTGAATGCTATTCGTGCACTAAAAAGGTAACATGTTTTCTAATTTATACTGAGAAAGACTTACTCAATTTGCCCAAACAATCTTTCGCACAATCTATCAACCATAACCACCAAAATTCTTAATCAGTCGCGCGTCACATTCTGAAAAGGAAAAAATCCACTTTTTCTGCCTCCACACTCATTGCAAAAGCTCAATTGGCATAAGAATTGATGGAGAGCAGAACATTATTAGTAGAAACTAAAACTAAAAAACGGGAAAAGTTTAAAAAACAACAAAATATTCAGAAACAGACAATATCATTACAGTTCGAAAACTAGCACATGAATCAAAAATAAATTCACGCACAACATCGTCATCGTTTTTCCTCTTGACAATTTAAAAAAGAAGAAAACCGCAATTCGTTAAATCATTTGCTTTCGTTCGGTATCTTTACTAAGAAGCATTTTCATCCAAATCGACCAGAAAATCATCCTGGAACAAAAAACATAGCAGCCACCAAGAGAAATCAACTAATGGCGCAACCGGCCTCCAAATGGACCAAAAAAAAAAAGAAATGTCATTAAAAATAAAATCATTGATACAAAAGAGGAAAAAACTGATAACTAGGGAATCGAGAGAATTTGAGAACAAGAAAATTCTGGATTTAGTAGCAGAATATGACATCGGGAGCTTCTGAAGACGATATTTCGGGATTTAGTGGCACAAATTTCGCTTACAGGCAAACGGAACACTGGAGACCTTCGGGGAATTCCTCTTCGTTCCCTGAATCGGTCGTCTCTAGGGTTAGGCGTTCGTCCTTCTCCTCTAGTCCTTCAATATCCATCCGCTCCGCTTTAGTCTCTTCCTCCACCTCCATCGATGGCATCCTCTCTCTCTCTCTCGAATGTATTTGATGCGGACATGAGCTTTTTGCGTATTTATAAGAGGTAAGGGGCCACCGTTAGCGTCCGGACGAGGGATTCATCCTGCCACGTGGCAAAGGTTGCATTGATGTGATGGTGTATGATCGTGACTGGCGTGGTTAGGGTCCGTCAAATCTGACGGACCCGCCAACCCGCTTCTTAGCCGGGTTAGGGTTTGGCTTAAACGGGTTTGTGTCGTAAACAGGTTGACCCCCCTAACCCATTTATTAAACGGGTCGTGTTCGTGTTAAGGGTATGTCAACCCGTCAATTCGTTTGACCGGTTTAATAAACGGGTTAAACGAACGGGTCAACCCGTTTACACGAACCCGTCAACCCGCAACCCATATATATATATATATATAAACTTATTTAACCCTAACTCCTAACTTTACACTTTAGTCACCCACCTAACTCTTTTCTACGCAGTCGAGAGCTCGAGACCTCTCCTCTCCACCTCGTTGTCATCACCGCATAGGCGCACACCACCACCCTCTTCTCTCCTCCTTATTGGTTTGACACCCAAGCAAAGCAAGCCCAACGTTTCGTCTCTCTCGCTGAAGGCACTTCATTTTTTTATTTTGAAAAAGGGGTTGGAATAAGTAATAGGTACTTATTGTTATTTTCTTCTCTGTTTTTCTCATTGTGATGAGGTTTTCTTCTTTGTTTTTCTCACTATGATGAGCTCTTTTGGTGATTAGAGAAGGACCCATATTTTGGTACGAAGGAAAAGAAGAGTTTTTGGACCAGTGAGAACTGAGAAGGGGAAAAGAAAGATAAGCTTGGGTTTTTATGCTTCAACTTCTTTATATACGGTTATTAAGGTGCATGGAATTATTTTATGATATGTTACTAACTATTTTATGGTATAACAGAAAATTTAGTATTATTGAAGGAGCTGACGGTGGATATTACTGATTTGAACCCAACTGTGACCGCGAGTGTAGTTGTAGAATCTGTTGAATGCTTAA
Source organism: Nuphar pumila (assembly GCF_984573655.1). NCBI lineage: Eukaryota > Viridiplantae > Streptophyta > Magnoliopsida > Nymphaeales > Nymphaeaceae > Nuphar > Nuphar pumila. Next base: position 51,078,392 of record NC_143250.1, on the reverse strand, counting down.
ATACCAATATTTTGTAAGGTACTTGTAAAAATCTTGATACTTATATTTTTTTTGTTTCATATGTTGTATCTTAATAATTTAACGTACTTTTTTATTTTTTTTGTGTAGGGTCGTGATCTTTAGAGGATTGGAACAATTGATGATTTGATCTTATGTTTAATTGTTATTGTGAAGTGAAAGTTTAATTATTTATGTTTATCTGGATGATTGTAAGACAACTTGTTGGATATGTTTGTAGTATGGTTGTAACTTGTAAGACAATTATGTTGATGTTGTCTTTATGTTTGACTTTATGTTGAAGTTTTATGTTAATGTTGGTAGTACAATTCCATATTGAGATTTGCAGAAAAAAAGTATAATATGTAATTTTGTTTTTTGTGTTTCTAATTGTGTTATTCGGGTTACTCGGGTCGGTTATCGTGTCTATGTTATCGGGTTGACCCGTTTAATAAACGGGTCATCGTGTCGTGTAATCATGTCGTGTCGACCCGACCCGTTTATTAAATGGGTTAACCGTGTCGTGTCGGATCGGGTCAGGTCGGGTCGGGTTACCCATTTAATAAATGGGTCATGTTCGTGTTGAGGTATTCTGACCCACCAACCCGCCGACCCGACCCGATTGCCACCCCTGGGCGTGGTTAGGTAATCAAGCTCGAGTAAAAGCATTCGGGCCCCACAAATTACAGAAAAACTCTTTTCATGTGATCACTTCTCTGCTTTAAAAGCTTGAATCACAAACGTATAAAATTTGGTACGAGTGGCAACGATTTTCTATGTAAAACATTTTCCTAAAAAAAAGAAAGATTTTTCTATGTAAAACAATAAAATACTAAGATGCATTGGATGATACTCATTGGACCAGCCATCCATGATGTCCGGCCTGGTATAAGTTGATTTTGATCAACGGGAAAAGAAAATTCGAGCTCAATTCAACAAAGACATCAAGGCCTAGAATAAGAATCTTACCTGAATTACACTTAGAGGTCCGGGGTTCGAAGAAGACAAGTCAAATCTATTTGAAAACTCTGAGAATGACTTGACATATCAAGAGCAGCAAACTACAAGACTCGGATTATGTGAACCCGAGCAACCTGTGTCATGAACATTGGAAGATTAGATGAAGCTGGACCAAGTATCAGAATCGAAGCTGGCAAATCATCTCTGCTATACTTGTTGTAAGGATGACCCTGAGCAAGAAAGGGTAGTCAATCAAGATTGTAATAAACGAGGGAGTCAGCAAAGAGCACGTTGGGCTCAAGGTAGAATGAAAAAGGATTATAAACAGTTCTTAAACTAAGCTCTCAAAGGGCTTTTTCTGCAAGATTTGTACAGTCAAAAGAGATGGGCCTAATTTTGCCAACCTCATGCTTACCTTGATATCCATCTAGACCTCTTCTTAGAGGATTCGTATCCTTGGAGTGCTGGAATCCTGACAAAAGATAAAAAAAACACTGAAAAAGAAGGAATCATAGGGGGCACGCATTTGAGCCTAACCCTCTTTCTAATAAAGCTAGTGTTTGGGGGCATCAACACAAATATCAATTCTATGGACTGACTTGTTATGTAGATATGGCTACCCAAATTCAAGCAGATGAATGAGTCAAAGAACAAATAACACAATTAGCCACAAAGGCAAAAGCCCAAGATCACATCCTGCAGGAATTAAATTGCATGAAAGGGAAAAACAAGAAAAACCTTCTTCCTAGTGGCGGAGCCAGAAGTTTTTCGTTGGGTGGGCAGACTTTGGGTCCCGGGGACAATGCTATGGTCTTGAAGGACGATCCATTTATTCGGACCAGTGGCGGAGCCAGAATTTTTTTGCTGGAGGAACAATCATTCGTGGAGAGATAAAACTTAAATAAGCCTTTGAATTAAAATAACAATTGTTACAAACACAAACAACTAAATTTATGAACATAATAAGATTAAACCTTAAATTGTACTTTTAAACTAAAATAAAAACTGTTCACTTAAGAAATACAAACAACTAAATTCATGAAAATTTTACAATTGGCATCTTCTATTTTTCATATTTTGAAAACAATTCATAATTGCATTATCACTGATGGTATCAAATGTCTCCTTCTCTATGTAAGTAACCAAAGCATCATTGATTCATTTATCTCCCATTCTATTACGTAGATGAGTTTTGATATTATTCATAGCTGAAAATACTCTTTCAAGACTTGTTGCAACTGACAAAGTTAATGTCAACTTAATCAATAGATACACATGAGAAAATACAATGTGCTTTTGAGTTGCTACCATCATCTCTGTTAGCTCTGCTATAGATTTTAAACTTGAAAACTGATCACTGTTTCACATTTCTGCAATATGTATATCCAATTGATTTTCAAGTCTAATTATGTTTACTCTATAAAAGTCCTTAGGGTAAAGCTCAGCAAGACCAATCAACTTATCTTTATCAAAAGTAGAAAAAGAATTATTTGGACTCAAGCATTTCATTAAAATGAGGAGCTCTGTATTTGCTTCAGTGAAACAATCATTCAACTCTTGAAGTTGCAAATCAATAATAGCATAAAACACATCAATACGATAATGATGCAATGTGGTGATCTTTTCAACCTTACATCTTGGTCGTCCTTGAGGTGTATATGAGTCCCCTAGATCAGAATATCAAATCTCTTACAAAATATGGACACTTTGTTTATGAGAGAGTCCCATCCATTATCTCTCAGACCTTTGAGGCACTGTTTTGATGTAGTGACTAAACTCATAGCATTCATAATGTCTTGATCTTTTCACTGAAATGCTTGTGAAAGGTTAACAATTATTCTCAAAACTTTACACATCAAATGTAAGCAAAAAACAAATTCAAAATCTTGCAACTGATGATATAAAATAATTGCATATGAACTTTTTCCTGAATATGTATCTGTTGCAATGAAATCTAACACTTAATAACAGAAGAATACATACTGAGTAAATTAACCAAACCATTATAATGAGAACCCCACCGAGTATCACTAGGTCGTTTGAAACTTATTTCTTGATTTAATCCTCGTCCTATTTCAAGTTCACCCAATGCAAGTGCTTCAACAATTCACATAAATTCTGCTTCTCAAATAAGCTCAGATCTCTTGCATGAAGTGGAGAAAAAAGCTGACAACCTGCCTAATATATTGAAAAACACATCAAGCAATAGGTTTTTTTTAGCAACACCAACTAATGCCAATTGGAGTTGATGTGCAAAACAATGAATATAATATGCAGATGCATTTTCATGTAATATAAGACTTTTCAATCCATTAAACTCTCCTCTCATATTACTTGCTCCATCATAACCCTCTCCACACAAACTTGTGATTCTGACCCCTTAGATGCGTTTGACATAATCAATTTACTAGGAGTCAACACTTAATTATGTGTTTTTGATGAAAAAAAGATATTTGGAATCTCAAAAATTTACAAAGATTTTAGACCATTGATTTTTTGGAACCTTATGAAAACCCACCATGTATTGGAATTGAACACTTCAAGAGCTAATCCCTATAAAATCAAGTATGTAGATCATATATGTATAGTTAGAATTTAAAAATAAAATAAAATAAGCTTGAAAAACCCATTTAGCATATATATATATATATATATATATATATATATATATATATAGTGATTGGTTCCTCCTAACAGCAAGAGGGTGTGGACAATCTTAAATTTTTATTTTTCGATAGTTTTATGTAATCTAACCTTATAGATGTGATCTATATAGTTTGTTTAGTAAGAATCGATGTAACATTGAAGATTAGTATTGTCTACACCATGGATTGTTAGAAGAACCAATCTCTCTCTCTCTCTCTCTCTATATATATATATATATATATATTGGGGTGTAAGTGCATAAGGAATGAGTGTAACTGAACCGACATATCAGATAACATTGGCGTGTAAGTGCATTGTGAAAAAACAACTCTGTTTGGTAGAAGGTGTTTTACAGTTTCCTCCGGTTCTCTCATGCTCCCTACTGTTTTGGAGCAGTGATGTTGCCAAACCATAGTACTAGGAATAGAGCATAGTGACAAAAGTTAAAAATGGCAAAATCTCGGGGATTGTGAATTTTTTCATAGATCTTGCACTTTTTTTGCGAAAATTTTGGCAATAAATATAAAAAAATAATTTTTATAAGAAAATTTAAATAAACACATTTTAAAATAAAAATCTTGCGATAAGTATTTGCTAAAACTGTAAATATCATGATATTTGTCGCGGTTTGAAAATCTCACAAGAAATTGCCGTTTTAAACTTTCAAGCAATTTCTCGTGATATTATCATGAGATTTTTTATAAATCTCACGATATTTGTTACAGAGGAATAGAGTCAGGCAGCCTCAACTACATTTCAACACCATTTCTCAAGAGGCTGTTTTTGGCTACTCCATCCTCAATCTTGGCAACACATGAGAATGGTGTTTCCATGTCAATGTAAGGCTCCAAACCGGGCCTAAAAGAAGTCCATTTGCAGTTTCGGGTTGGATTGGACTCAAATATGTGGTATGATCTTGTTTTTATGGTGATGCTTGGGTCGGTATGGGTTAGATGTGGGTCCAATGCAGCAAATTTCTGAAAATCAATACCACCAAACACATTCTCAAGAAAATCTAGCGATAAACCTACATTTTTTTGTTTTTTGAAAAAAATCAAGAAAATATAGGTATATCTAATATAAAAGCATAAAATGTAAACCCAAATATATAAGCTTGGGAAGATTTCAAAGTGCGGTTTGAAAATATCATGTAGTTTTCTGCAACATATTGGCCTTTTAAATATCATGATAAAATCATGATATTCTCAGAAATTGCTGATGTATCGGCCATTGAAAAATATTACGATAGAATTTTGATATTCTCAAAACACTTGCTGATATTGGTGCAGCTGAAAAATACCAGTGTCTTCTGGAATTAGCACCACGATACCAAGGTCCAACCCAAGATCCGTCATCCGAGTTCACCTTAACTTGGAACCGGATCTCAACATGGATTAACATTGATCCGGCCTAGATCAGCCACGATCCAGCCCAGACCCAACGAACTTCGTCAGAAGGCCTCCATCCAGGCCCTTGATTTCTGAAAACAGACGGTGAGGATTGTGCAACGTCTTTGCAAAACCCTATCACCCTCTACAAAATGAATCATTAGACAATTGCCTCTCTCTCTCAGGTTAACACCATCACAGAGATGAACCATGATTTGGGGAATCATGGAGGTGTGAAGAAATTGGGGTTTCTTGGTGGGTTGGTTAGCTGCCTTTGGTAGCTCCCCTTGTCTCTGCGTCATCGAGTTGGAGGAGAAGTCCAAAGTGTTCGTCGAAATGCCTCATAGAGATGTTGTGCTCTATCTTTTCTGATGGGGAGCCCCTAGTTGGTGGGTGTTGGAGGGAAGTCGCCAAATCCACAAACAACCACCATTGTTTGGGTGCTCTTTCTGGGTATGAAAAAACCCAAGAGATGAGATGGGATTTGGTTAGCCACTCCTGACTCGGTCGAGTCACAGTAGACTTAGGGTTGAGCACCGAGTCGAGTTGACTCGGCCGAGTCCCTAATCGACTTAGTTTTTAATTCTGAGGTGGGCGACCGCCCACCCCTGGCTCCACCACTGCTTCTTCCCCTTTGGATCCGATTAATCCTTGGCTGGATTAAACAACCTCTAGACCCCAGAAATCCTTATGTTGTCTATCTAGAAACTCGGAGTTAGAGCTGGGAGTATATGCTCAGGATGAGTATGAATTCAGAGAAAGAACTGCTGAGGTTAATAGAAGTCATAAAATGGTGACAAAGAGAATGTCTTGACTCATAGGTACACACCTTTTTAGGAATCGTTGTTTGGTAGATTCATTCACCAAAGCTCTTATAAAAGATGATAGAGAAGTTTACCAGGATCCTTTGACTTAGAATGGGTGGCTTTCTGGATACGAGACTTTTTTTAAGTGGATATAGATTTAATCCATGTCCTACCAAAGTGGTTTTGGAGAATCTCCCAAAAGACAGGACTTACCTCCAATTCATCTAGCCAAATAGATTGCAACTCCTTAATGCCTCAGGAAAATCTAAACCCGAAAAACCTAAAGGACAACATCGTAAGACTCAGATCTCAAACCTTAGAATTGAATTCTTTGTTTTTTTGTATATCTTTTGATGTTGATTCTCCTTTCGTAACCAGATATATATTCTACTGAGGCAGATAATCATGAACCCGATAAAGAACTAGATAGTGATACCCAATCCACAAACAAGTGATTTTGATCCTGGCTTTGTACCATATCATTAAAAAACTCAAAAAAATAAAAAATTGAAAAATCCAAAAATATGTATTTTTTTTCTAGAGATGACACTACTTCCTCCTTGTTTCTGAACCTTCCAGTGTCTAAGGATGAAATGAAGTTTGTGTTAAAACTCCTTATTTTCTCAATGTTTCTGTTTCTTATTCAAAAATCCAAAAAAAATGAAAATTTTAAAAATCTAAAAAAATTTAAAATTTGAAAAATCTGATATTGTTATTTATAGCAAGCATTCTGAGCATGAGGATAAAGATAGCCTAGACCCTGAGCATGGCATGAGAGATAAGGAGTCTAATGAGGACATTATGAAACTTCTTGCGTTTAAAAAAAATTAATTGAAAGACAAAAAAAACCTTATCCAGTAGTCAAGGAAGAAAGCATAGAAGTCAACCTATGCACCTTAGAAAACTCTCAAGTCATTAGGATAGGGACTTTGTTGAGCCTAGAAGAAGAAGAAATCCTAGTTGAGTTCTTAACCCAGTAAAAGGACGTGTTTGCATGGTCATACCAAGACATGCTGAGTGTGGATCCGCAACTTATCGAATACTACCTTATCCTATACCCTGACTCCAAGCCAGTCAAACAAAAGCTTAGGAAGATTGACCAGAGGGTAGAACTCCAAGTCAAAGCTAGCCTACAAGACATGATTAAAATATGATTAATTAGAGTCTATACCTACCCGAATGGTAAGCCAATATTAGTGTTGTCCTTAAATTCAATGACAAAGTTAAAATCTGCATAGATTTTAGGGACCTCAATAAGGCTACACCCAAAGATGACTACATAGTAGACAACACCATCGAACATGAGATGTTCTCATTCATAGAAGATTTCACATGGTACAACCAAATCAAGCTAGTTATAGCCGATCAACCTAAAACCTCATTCACTACACCTTGGAGCACCTTTTTCCTCCAATTTAGCCCACTAAATCCTAATTTTTGGATTTCTAAACATATTTTCGACAATTCTATACTTGTTTCTTCATTATTCATGCCTAAAATTCTAAGATTTAGTGTTGTTTTAGTGTGAACACCCCAAATTTTTTAAAATGATTGTAAACATTCTCCTTTTGCCCTTGACCCTCATTTTCTGACAAAATTGAGTCATTCTAAAACAAAACTCCACTTTATTCTTGAATTTTCTGGAATCAAATCAATCTTATATCTGACTTAATTTTGGTCCAGATCCGGGTAAAAGACCTAAATTTGAGCCTCGCTACCTAGTTTTCAATCAAAATTATGAAAAATATCAAAAATAAATTTTTGACAGGCTCAGACAGTCCATCTGGCATCCGTTTGGATTCATTGCTCTATATTTCTCGATTCGAGGTTAAGAACTTGAAAATCTTCTCAAATTTTGAATCCAAACCCATTTTCTAAAGAATAGTCTTGAATTCTCAGAAAATTCCTCTTTTCATAAATATTTTTCAAAAATACAAAAAATAGTTTTGTCCCTCGTATTGCTTAGGTTTTAGAGTTTTATTTCCAAAATCCAAAAAAATCAAAAAATATATAGTTTAAAACTCTTTGAAGCTTGCTTTGCTAAAAACCCATCTTGAAAAACTGTTTTATGAAAAAAACTTTTTTAGGAATCCTCTTTTTGGAAAAATGGAAAATGCGGCAACGATCCCTCTCTGTCTCGCTCTTTTCTCTCCATCTCGGGTTCCCTCTCACAATCTCACCTTCTGGAGTCTTCCCCATCGCCAACAGCTTCGCAGGCCTTCCCCCATCCTCCACCCTCCGATCAATGGCTCCAAACTCTCATCCACCGATCTCCAACCGCATCGCACATTCCAGAAACCCCCTCTCCCTCTATAAAGAAGACACACAAAAGGAATAAAAGGGGAGGAATCATGATCTCCCTCATCTCCCTATCGTTCTGATCATCTTCTGCTCCTTCTTCTCGATCCTCTGTGGACATAGACCAATTCAGCGGTGGTGGTTTCCCTTCTTTAAAGGATCAAACTCATTAAAAGGCCTCCAGGTTAAAACAGAAGCACGACTCCCTTTCCTTGAGGATTCCTGCTAAACAGGAAGAAAATTGATTTGCTGCAAGTAATCTGGTAACGGTTTCCCCCATTTTATCTCTGTAATTTCTGTTTTTCCTACCTTCTTTTAATTTTTTTTTGAAGCACCTGTGTAATGTCGGCTTGCTCATCGCAAAATCGGCTTATACAGTGCAAGATTAAAGGAATAATCTCATTCCTACATATTTTCCTCCCCATCATTGATTCATTTTTTTATTCTTCTTGCTTTCATCTCTGTTTTCATTTTCATTATTCGTTTATAGGTGTTTTCTTTTCTGGATTTTATTTCCCTATGTCTATTTTGATTTCTGAATTACGTTATATTCCCTGCTTCCTTTTTTTTACATTGCATCGTATACAATCAGTGTCGATCTGTGCGTCTCTGCAGTAATCTATTCATCGTATACTGTTATGGCCTCGTAATATCTTACTTTACTTTGATTTCCTCTTCTCACTTGATTTCTTGTTTTTCGCCTAATGACCAATGCCTTTTTAATCATCAGTTCATATTTTGGATTCCCTTTTGATTTAGTTCTCTGTTTACCTTTCTTCCTCCTGATGGCCGACCTCCTGTTTTGCTTTGAATGTCCATTGATTTGGATGATAAGTAGCAACCCTATTTCCTAAGTTCATCCAGGTTTTCAACCCATATCGACATTGTCCATGGCATGTCTGCTCACCATTCATATGGGACATACAGTCTCCATACAATGTCATCGATTGCTCGGCATTAGCATCCAGCGTCATATCTCCTGCATACCCATTTTAGCACCTGTGCCATTAATGTCATCAGAGCATCTCATATTCACATCTCTGAAATTAAGGTAGGTGTTATCCATATTCATGCTTTAGCACCTAATTAACGTCATTCATTCATCATCCAACATCAGTATTTGCTTGTTTTTCTTTTTTTCTTTTTTTAGAGATAGCCTTTTAGTAGATGTACCTAACATGTGTCTACTGTGTTCATGCTGTCAGTATCTATGTCGTTTTACCCAATGGGGCTTGAGTAATTCAATCTTGGTATATATCCCAAGCTAGCCATATCCTGATATATTAGACTTTTTGATTTTCTGTATCAGATGGTAGGAATTGACAGATCTGTCATTTTTCTTTTTATTGGTTTCAATATCACCGTGATGTTTTCTTTCTTTCTTGTTATGCTGTATCTTCACCTAAATTAGTTCTTCACAACATGATAATGTAGTCTCAATGAATTGCTTACTGAGTGGCCCCGTAATCCACTGATATCTCTCACCCCATGCGCATTAGAAAAATGCCTGTGAAGATGGAGATATCATCATTTCTGGAGTTCAGTTGAACTCCAGCATCTTTTAACATGCTTATAATTTGATATGTATACATTTTGTATCATGGAGCCATGGAGATTTTCTCGTTACAGGTTTTGTTTCCTTTTTAGAAATCATATACAAAGAATGCGGAATTGTAGAAAACTATTTGTTTTGTTGCAATAATATGCTGGTCCTTGGTATTGTTAAAATGATGGTTACCTATGCTCTTATATGGAGTCTCATGAATGAATCATGCACTGTTTGAGAAGCAACTCACATTCAAAAAGCTTTACTAAGTTTGTTGGTCATTTTCGTGTGGAAGATCCCACCAAGGTTTGGCTATAGGATCAATTCTATAGGTTATGCCCCTAATCATGCGTGGGACCCAAAAGCTGCAATTTGAACGTACATAAGATTCATGCCAAATCCTGGTTCATACTTTTGAATCTTCAGTTCTGTGCAAATTAGCCATGTAAAATACCAATTCAAACACCAACATCATCAAGATGATGCCACTAAGATTGTAGAATTCTACTGGTTTTATTTGCTTTAAGGACACCGTGACTGGGTGTTATACATGACTGGAGGTGGCCCATGCATATCTAGATACAATGGCTCATAAAGGGGTTATCTACACACAACAAAGAAAAACTCATCTGGTGACTGTGTTATGCCTTCATGGAGTTCTGCAAAAGAAGGATGATACATGCATTCAGAGTATGCTCCGAATGATCCACTCGTTTCTAGGAGGTAGATATATCCTTTAGGAGAGGGCTTTTGAACTTGCTTTTGCTGATATAAAATATGCTTTCACAGTAACTTTCTGCGGGATAAGTCTGAATGACAACAATGTATACTTTACTCTCATAACCACCATTTGCAAATATTTCAAGTCAGCATAATCTCAACTGTTTACATTTCGCAGCATTTTCATGTGATATTTCATATGGTTTTATGATAACCATTGATTAGCTTGTATCCTATCCATTCATTTATATTTTTTTCTTACTAACGGTTTGTTTTGCTTCTTTTAGCATCTCAGTTGATCACAGATATCATTATCCCATACATTTGTGCATAAATTTTCGTTGCAATATCAAAATTGCTATACCATTCCCCATCAGACTGAACTGACATGGAGGCATTCCTATGTGACTATTACTTCAAAAAAAAAAAAAACTGTTGCCTTAGTTCATTGCATCAAATAGGCTAAAATATCATTATGTTATGAGTCTTAGTAGTTCAAAGCAGCATATCAGCATCTGGCACCTCCATTTATTCTCACCTACCTGCTGCTATTTCACTATCACCTTCACAATATCCGTGAGCTTCACCCCTGTGTATTCATATCCCACACTACAACACCCAACATCACTCTTTCTTTACAATCACAATTTTCCACCTACTAAATCCTCTTGTTGCACTTCACCTCATGGCCATTGTCTTGTGCACAAGCCGATGCATATCTCTTGCAGCACACTGACACAACATCTATACTCCACTACACCTTCATTTCCCATGCTTCCAGTACCACTTCCACCTGCAGTATCTCCCCTTTGCAGTGTTTTGTCATAGACAACAAAAGCATTCACAATGTTTGTTAAAATAAATTTACCAATGCACTTTGTTAAATATTTACTGGAAACCACTCTATAAAGGTATCTTCTTCACTTGTTGTAAATTCAAATGTACTTTACTGGCATCCACAACATCTGTCACAAATCCATCTCATTATATATATATATATATATATATCCAGTACTTTGCTATGAGGTCATCTTCATCATCTGTCATGTCTTTATATCCCAACTCACCATCATTCACATAATTTCGTGGCATTACAGTATTGGTCGTTCCTTGCTACTTTCACAATACATCAGTTGTTCATCATATATCATATACATCATATACATCATCTTGCACTAGCTGCACATTCACTTGCATTTGCATTTTCCCCTCCATAACGTTTTCTAAATTCCTACACGTCATTTCCCCTATCACTTGTAATACATCATCTACACTTTTCCTAATCCACTATATATTCACCATGCCTTGTATATAGCATAAGCATGCCTTGTATATCGATTCCAGTATGTTTTGCTTTTATATGTCTGCATTTTGCTAACTCTATTTTGCAGGAATACATGGGAAAGGTTGTTTTCCTTTCTTAGTTTAGGATTTTTTTTTCTTTTCTTCCCTTCTTCAATCCAAGTTGTAATAATTAGATTATAATAAAGAATTTACATTCCTTGCATTAGATTAGAATGTATGAGCATATGCATCCTCTAGAATTGCTTGTTTTATAATATTTTCTTCTTTTATTACAAAAATTCTCAAATAAGAACACGAATGGCACATGCACCATTTTATAAAAGGTGATTAAACCCTAAGTTGATGATTTGCATCAATGGCCATAGTCAAGGTGTGAACAAAACTTAGAGTTTTCATCTTTTTTGAAATAACATTGGATCTACACTGGATCCCTTTTAAAAAATCATCATGTTTTTTTAATATTTTCTTCTTTTATCAGAGTTTAACTTAAAATTCACTCAAAATATATATCAATGACCATAGTCAGGATATATTGAGAGTTAATTTCATTTTAAACTCTATAAAAGCACCAAAATATGTTTTATTCTTCACCTGAATTCAAATATGATTATTATATAATACATTCAATGACCATAGTCAGGGATGTATTATATCTTCAATCTTATTTCTAATTCATTTAAAGAATGAAATATTCTTTTCAAAACTCAATTTCAAATTCTTTTTTTTCATTCATCATTTAAGACAGAATTGCATCATATTTTCAAAATTCTTTTTTTCAAAATCCAAGTGATCTTGAATATCTTTCTTCAAATTCTATTTCAATTCACCAATTCTATCTCATTTCAAGACCCGAAAATTCAAAGTCCAATTTTGCCTTGAAATTTCAAATTCATTTTGTATTCAAACTTTAATTTCCAATTCAAATCAAATTTCAAAGTTCAAATCAACTTTGAAGTTCTAAATTCATTTTTAAGATTCAAAATTCAAATTCAAATCAACATCTCAAAATCCAATTTCAAAGTTCAATTTAACTTTGAAATTTCTGATTCATCTTCTGATTTCAAAATCAAAATCAAGTTCATCCTTCATTCTTCAGATTGAGACTTGATTTTCAAATTCAAAATCAAAGTCTTGGGATTGATTCTGAATTTCAAAACTCGATTTTTCCTAAAGCTTTATATTCAAATTGGGTCTTCAAAACTCAGATCCATCTTCAAAAGACCCATTTGGACTTTCAAAGTCCAATTCTAGATTTAGAACCAAATCCCTAGCATTTGAATCCAAACTTCATTTAGGATTCTAGATTCTCGATCCGATTCCATCCTGGATCTTAGACTTCAATTCCATTTAGGATCCAGAATTCAACTTTATCTTGGATCTTAGACTTCGGATCCAATTCCATTTAGAATCCAAAATTCAACTTTATCTTGGATCTTAGACTTCGGATCCAATTCCATTTAGGATTCCAGAATTCAATTTCATCTTGGATCTCAGACTTTGGATCCAATTCCATCTTAGATACTAGACTTCAGATCAAAATTTCATTCTAGATTTTCAAATCCAATTTCAGTTCCAAATTTTCAAAGCCAATTTCAAATTTATTTCTCAAGTCTAAAACCAAATTCCTGTTTAGATATTGGCTTCAAAATCGATTCTTGAAAATCGATTCCATTTCAAAGTCCATTATGACTTTGAAAAATTATTCTTATTTTAATTCCAATTCTAAATTCATTTCCCTTCACCCACAAACTTATCTCTCCAAATCTTGATCATTCTCAAACCTGGAAATTCAAGTCTCTTCTTTCAGATCTATTTAAAATCCTGAGTTGGATTTGAATTCAATCATTTGAATCATTTCTTCACTCCATTATCAAGTTTATCTCAGAATTACTTGGAAATTTCTAAATCATTTAAAAAAAGAAGAAGGAGCATACATCTTTGCATTCACACAAGCGTGATTCTTTGTGCATCTAGACTTAGAATAAATTCTTAGATGATATTCTAGCAAAGCAAAAGGCATAAATTTGATCCTTGGTTTGATTACCCCTGGTAAAGGCGCCAAGAACGGTCAAACCTCGTACCGACGAGCGAATCCTGTCTCTCTATTTTCCATAGATTTTCAAAACAGAGGCAAGTGATTTTAAAAACATTTAAAAAAATTTTTTTGGTCAGATGAGACCTTGCAAAAGAGTTCCTCTCTCTTCTTTCCTTTTCTCACTCTCTCTTCTTTTCTATCTTTTTATTCCCCTTTAAAAAGGGAATAGAGGCTAGAAAGGCGAAGAGAAGGAAAAAGAGAAATAAGAGAAAAATTTTTGCATGATCACAAAAGTTGGCGATCATGATGGGACCCGTCTTCGTCCGGTCGAATTCGTGCCTTTTGCTTTGATGTGATATTATCTAAGTCTTTATTCTACAAATGTCAGCTTCATTTTCATGCAAACCTTAGGAGCCTAGACTCTGTCCTAGCTGACATAAATGCATATAGGATTTAAGTATGGTTTGGTAGGACCATATTGAGGAGATTATTCCAAGTTCACTTAGACTTAGGTCTGAAATACAACTTTCATCAATTCTAGGGATTGAATGCAAACAATGTATGCAAGTGTATGCTTCTTTTCATTTAAATCTATCTTTTTAGGACTTGCATTAGAGCTTTCTGATTTCTTGCATGTTGAACATGTTGAGAAACTATGTTTTGATGACACATAATATGATATACTGTCATATATGCTTTAATATGATATGATGATATGCCTTCATGAAAAATGTTATATTATGACTAGATATGATTTGTCATGTATTTAACGAGTATTTGATGCAAGGTTGTTTCACCTAAAAAGAATGGAGACAACCTGCTCAAGTACAACTATTTGATGGAATCATACTCTCTGAAGAAAAAGCTTGATGGGCCATACATTCTTAAAGATCATCCAAGGAGATCGGCTACTTCAAGATGAAATTTTTTTTCTTCTTTAGAGTCATTTGTAACAGAATCTTCAGAAGCATGCATATTGCATATTTCATATTACATGCTTTATCATACAAGCCATCTATTTTACAAAAAGATATGTTTTCATAAAAGGATACAATATCTCAAAAAACACCTTTTTGAAAACAAATCATTGTACTTTCTTACATGCATTTATGAAAAAGACAACTTGAAAAGAAATAAAAGCTAATGATTTCAAGTATGAAAGAAAAAGACAAAATGAGTTTAATACATAATCGTCTACCTTGTATTGACAATTTGAGAAAACAAATATTATTTTATACAAGACAATTGTGTTTGGAAAAGACTTTATTTACTTTATACACTCAAGAATGTCGACTTACTTAAAGTCATCATTGTTTCTGTAAGCATTAAAAGCCACCTCAAAAGCATTTGAGAAATGACTATTTATTTAATAATAAAATCCACATTCAAGAATGTCGACTTACTTAAAGTCATCATTCTTTCTGTAAA
The DNA here is from genome assembly GCF_984573655.1 of Nuphar pumila. Taxonomy (NCBI): domain Eukaryota; kingdom Viridiplantae; phylum Streptophyta; class Magnoliopsida; order Nymphaeales; family Nymphaeaceae; genus Nuphar; species Nuphar pumila. The sequence goes on along the minus strand of NC_143250.1, from coordinate 51,063,263 downwards.
CATTAAATGACACCTCAAAAAGGATTTGAGAAATGACCATCTTTAAATAAAGTACTCAACAAAGCATTTATTGTACTTACATGCATTTAACCAAAGAAGTGACGATTTGTAAGAAAAATACTAATATACTACAAATCATTAAATTGAGTAAAGACAAAACTACATGATAACATACACTCCAACGTTCAATGTACTACAAATCATTTATTGTAAGAATAAACCTTTTACAAATTATATCTTAAATAAAAAACAACAACGAATAGTGTACCCCAAATACTACACTTTTGGAAAGAAGACTTTTTGAAAAAGCAATATAGTACACACAGACTTATTTTTGAAATGACCTATCAGCTCATATCCCAAAAGGACAATCATTTAAAAAAGGCAACGAATATTTTCTTGAGGCTATATAAACACAAACAAAATAGTATTTCAAACAAGACATGTGAGCTTACAAAGAGAAAAATTCTTATTCAATATTCGAAAAAGAGAGCCTAGAAAAAGAAAGAGAAAATAAAGAGAAAAAGTCAAGAATAGCTCTTTGACAAAGAGAATCATCTGAGTGAAAAGAAAATATCATTCTGAGAATCTTCAATCGTGCATTCATATCATTCTGAAGGTTCTATAGGAAGTATTGTAACTTTATGTTATTCACTGTATCCCTTCTCTGTTGAGAGAAGTAGACCTCTGAGAAAGAGGGTGTTTCCTTCTCTGTTGAGAGAAGTAGACCTCTGAGAAAGAGGGTGTTCTCTTCTTTGTTGAGAGAAGTAGACCTCTGAGAAAGAGGGTGTTCCCTTCTCTGTTGAGAGAAGTAGACCTCTGGGAAAGAGGGTGATTATACTATTTATCCGGTAACTCAGATTTTATAGTGAAAGACTCAAGTGTTTTTGCTTGGAGACTGGATGTAGGTCAGTAACTCGACCGAACAAGTATAAATCTTGTGTCTTATGTGTTGTGCTTTATTGCCTTTAATTTTTATATTATCGATCTTTTTCATATTTCACTATTCACCCCCCCTCTAGTGGAATTTCATTTGCTATCAGAGCAAGTTTTTGCTGGTTTCGACATAACAAGTCTTTAAGCACAAATGACATCTACCTCTTATGCTCGTGATATTAAAGGACAACACGCATCTCGCCCTCCTTTCTTCAACGGCTCCAATTATGGATACTGAAAATGCAAAATGACTATATTTATAAACTCTATAGATTTTGCTATATGGAAAATTGTTGAATATCCATACACATCTCCATCCTCAAACTATAACTTATGGTCTAATGAAGAAAAGAAGATGGCCAATCTAAATGCAAAGGCTATGAATGCTTTGTATTCTGCCATTGATCAAAATGAATTCAATAGAATATCTATTTGTGAATCTGCTTATGATATTTGGCATTTGCTGGAGGTTATTCATGAAGGAACCAACAAAGTGAAAAAAGCCAAGATCTCATCTCTGGTTCGAAAATATGAGTTGTTCAAAATGAACAAAGATGAACTCATCACAAAGATGTTTACAAGATTCGCAAACATCACCAACGACCTTAAATCTCTGGGAGAAACCTATGCCCAGACTGATAAAGTGAAGAAAATCTTAAGATCTCTCACAACTGATTGGGAGAAAAAAAACAACAAAAATTGAAGAAGCTCAAGATTTATCCAACCTTACACTGGATGACTTAATAGGCAATCTTATGGCCTATGAAGTCCATATGAAGGAAAGAAGGGAAGAGAAACAATCTACAAAGAAAACTCTAGCTTTCCCAGCCCTTTCTAAGAATGAGGACTAAGAAAAGGAATCTGAAATCGTGCTGCTTACTCGAAAATTCCAACGCTTCATGAGAAAGAACAAACTGTCAAATAAGCACAAGGAAAAGAAAGATTCTAAGGAAGATACCATGTGCTATTAATGTAATAAGCTAGGTCACATGAGACGTGACTGTCCTCTTCTAAAAAGGAAATCCAAAATCGAGGAACCAAAGAAAAGGTTCTTCAAGAAGAAGACTCTGCATGCTCAATGGGATGATTCAGAACCATCCACAAGTGAAGAGTCAAGTGATGATGAAGCCAAAATCGCCAACATGTGCTTCATGGCAGAAAGCTCTGTAAGTGAATCCTTTGACTTTTCTTTTGAAGAACTTCAAAATGCTTTTCAAGAACTTTTTGAAGAATCAAGAAACGATTCTCAAAAACAAAATTTTGAAATCTGAAAATCTAGAGCTTCTTCAGAAAAATAAAGAACTCAGTATTGAAAATTCTGAGTTGAAAAAGAAAAAATTTATTCTTACTTCTGAAATCAGTTCTACTAATTCCAAAAATCTTCAAGTAGAAATTTCAGAACTAAAAAGCAAAACTGAAAACCTTATGAAAACAGTTTTCAAGTTTACCAAAGGGAAAGAGAACCTGGATAAACTCCTATCCTCTCAAAAAGTCTCTTTTTACAAGAATGGTATTGGTTACTCTCATATAAATAAACCTTCTTGTATGAATAAAAAGACTATTTTTGTCAAGGGTTCTGCTGAATCCAAGCAGAAGTATTATAACTTAAATGTTAATACTATGTACTCCTCTAAATTTTTAGACAAACCCAAATCAAAATGGATATGGGTACCAAAGTCTAACAAAAAAGGGACCCGATCGGGTACCACAAAGAATTTTTACTTGATGTTTTGCAGGCTCTAAAGAAAAAGAACAGATGGATACTATACAGTGGATGTTCAAAACATATGACATCCTGATCTTTTTGTTGTTCTTCATCATAAAGAAGGAGGAACCGTCACCTTTGAAGATAACAACAAAGGATTTATAATTGGTATTGGCAACATTGGTAATATCGATAAACCTCTTATCAAAGACGTTCTCCTTGTTAAAGGTTTAAAACATAACCTATTAAGTATAAGTCAAATATGTGACACAGGTTATAACGTCAGATTCAAACATGATGAATGCCTTATAGCAGACACCAACGAAAATATTATTTTAAAAGGTACAAGAAAAAATAACATATATGAATTATACCTAGAAAATATTACTGAACACTGTCTTATAGCTAAGAATGACAATCTGAATTTATGACACATGAGAATGGGTCATGTTAACTCTAAATATATGTCTAAATTAGCTAAGAACAATTTGATACGTGGGTTACCTAAAATATCATTTAAAAAGGACTATTTTTGTGATGCATGTCAATTAGGAAAACTGTCAAAATCATCTTTCAAATCAAAAAATATTGTTTCAAGTAAAAGACCTTTAGAGCTTATTCACCTGGATCTTTTTTGTCCTTCTAGAGTAGCTAGTCTTAATCACAATAAATATGCTTTTGTAATTGTAGATGATTACTGAAGATTTACTTGGGTAATATTTTTGAAAAACAAAAGTGATACATTTTATGAATTTGAAATTTTATGTAAAAAGTTCCAAAATGAAAAATCTTCTACTATTATCAAAATTCGTAGTGACCATGGAGAAGAATTTGACAATGATCTTTTTGTAATTTTTTGTAACTTGCATGGTATTTCACATAACTTCGCCTTTCCTAGAGCTGCACCTCAAAATGGTGTAGTAGAAAGAAAGAATAGAACCCTTCAGGAATCTGCTAGATCTATGCTCCAACATAATAATCTTGCTAAATATTTTTGGGCAGAAGCTGTTAATACTGCATGCTATATATCAAATAGAGTTCTTATTAGGCCCTTATTAAATAAAACTCCCTATGAATTATTCTATGACAGAACTCCAAGGATAGACTACTTTAAAGTCTTTGGGTGTAAATGCTTTATCCTTAACACAAAAGATAGCCTTGATAAATTTGATGCTAAATCTGTTGAAGTCATATTCTTAGGATATTCAAGTCATAGTAAAGCATACATAGTTTTTAATAAGAGTTCAAATACTATTGAAGAATCTATGCATGTCAGTTTTTGTGAATCTATTGATAAATCTGTTCATAAGCAGACTAACAATGATGATGTTGAAAGTACAAATTTCTTCTTAGATAACACATCTAAACCTAATGAAGATGATCCTCAAACATTTGCTGAAATCAAAGATCATCCTCAAAAGCAGATTTTGGGAGACCTGACCAAGGGGGTTCAAACTAGAGCTCAGCTGGAACAGATTGCAAACATGGCATTCATATCTCAACTTGAACCAAAGAAGATTGATGAAGCCATCATTGACGAGTTCTGAATGCTAGCCATGACTGAAGAACTGAATCAGTTCCAAAGAAATGATGTCTGGGATCTTGTACCAAGACCTAACGATCATCAAATTATTGGGACAAGATGGATCTGCAGAAACAAGCTGGATGAAAAAGGTAATGTTATAAGAAACAAGGCAAGGCTAGTGGCTCAAGGATACAACCAGGAGGAAGGTATTGATTTTGATAAAACATTTCCTCATGTTGCTAGACTTGAATATATTAGAATGTTTTTAGCATATGCAAGCTATATGGATTTCAAACTATACCAAATGGATGTTAAAAGTGCTTTTCTAAATGGTTTTATAAATAAAGAAGTTTATGTAAAACAACCTCCAGGTTTTGAAAATGAACAATTTTCGGATCATGTCTTCAAACTAAAACATGCTTTATATGGTTTAAAACAAGCACCTCGTGCTTAGTATGACAGACTTAAAACGTTTTTATTAAAGACCGGATTTTCTGTAGGCATGGCATATTCAACATTATTTGTAAAAATAGTGAATGATCATACCCTAATCGTTCAAATATATGTGGACGATATCATCTTTGGATCTACTAACAACAGTCTTTGTGAAGATTTTTCTAAGTCCATGCAAAATGAATTCGAAATGAGTATGATGGGAGAACTCACCTACTTTCTTGGACTGCATATTAAGCAAACCAAGAATGAAGTCTTCATCAATCAGTCTAAATATGCTTATGAACTTCTGAAGAGGTTCAACATGAACTCAACTGCTTCAAAGAATACTCCTATGAGCACGACTACTGTATTAGACAGAGATGAAGATGGTAAGACTGTGGATACAAAGTTATACAGAGGTATGATAGGATCACTACTTTATTTAACTGCTAGTCGTCCAAATATCATGTTCAGTGTTTGCTTGTGTGCTAGATTTCAGTCAAATCCAAAAGAATCATATCTTAAAGCTGTAAAAAGAATAATGAGATATCTAAAAGGTACAATTTATTTTGGGTTATTTTATTCAAAATCATCTACATTTGATTTAATCTCATACAGTGATGCTGACTTCGCTGAAAGTAAATCTGACAGAAAAAGCACAAGTGGAACATGTCATATGCTAGGGCACTCACTAGTTTCATGGTTCACTAAGAAACAAAATTGTGTATTATTATCAACTACTAAAGCTGAATACATAGTTGCAAGCCTAGCATGTACACAGGTCATCTGGATGAAACAAACCTTAAAAGATTTTGGTTTAAAATTTGAAAATACAACTATTTTCTATGATAATACTAGTGCTATAAACTTATCTAAAAATCCTATTTTACACTCACGAACTAAGCACATTCAAATTAGATACCACTTTTTAAGAGAACAAGTCCTAAACAACATAATCAAACTGAAATTTATATCCACTAATAAACAATTAGCAGACATTTTCACTAAACCTTTAAAAAATGAAGACTTTATAAGAATTAGAAGAGAGTTAGGAATCTGTAAATTAAGTGATTTATAAATCCATATGACCAATTAGGATAAAGTAAAATTAGTCTACACGAGTTCACCTTTTCAAATAATAAAATATAATTTAACTATAAACTTTATTTAACAAAATGAATCTTAAAGCTTAACAAGTAAGAATGCTAAAAACACTTTATGTCAAATCATCTTTTGTCTTCTTACATTCATTTACTAATTGCTTTTTAGACTATCATCAAAATCGAGTGTTTATATTTCTTGTCATATTTTGTCTTCATTTCCTTTTACCACCTTTTTCAAAGTTAATGCTTTATGTCATATATCATTTCTCTCAAAGTACATTCACCTCTATGACCAATTACCTTTTACACCTCTCTGTAAAAACTCATACAAAATCTCATTCTCGACAAAAATGTCTTTCCTCTTATATTTTTTATTAAGTGTCCTTCTCATTGGTTTCATCCTTCTCTTCTCTCTCTCTCTCTCTCATCTACGAAATCTGAATCCACCTTTTTGTCATCTCAAAACCACGGATTTGGCCCCTTGACAAGATTTGAAAACCTCATTTTTTATTCTCTAAAACTATGAACTCTTTCATATCGAGTTTCTTAAAAACTGTCTTTCAAATATATTTTAATCATGACATTACTTTATGTCATTCATATCATATCAATCATCAATTATTTTTGTCCTCTTCTCCATTCATATCTTATTCAAAAATCCATGTATGACATCACCCTTTCTTTATGTCTATGGTATCATATCTTGCTCCTTCCACACCTATCCATAAAAACTATTTTTATATAAGCAATCATCACTCTTCTCTCATAAGTTTTTTTTGTCTCCTTCTAAATGCATCCCATACAGATTTAGACTTTATCCACTTTAAGTAAATTTTTTTCTACTTGTTTGTTTTATTAGGTCATTATTCATCTTGCTTTTACTCACCTTCCTTTCACGATTTTTTTCCATCTCATCACATCCTCACATGGAAATCTTTAAAATCTATGAATCATAATTCACATCGTGGAACACACCTCTTTGGCTCTACTCTTTTATCCTTTATTATTTTCATCCATATTTTTTTACACACTACTTCCAATAAGCACTCCATACTCAAACTATCACCACAACAAAGCAGGGTATTAGCGACGACCACATTCCGTCGCTAATCCGTCGCTACACCTGTTAGCGACGACGAGGCGACAGTATGCTTACGTCGCGAATTTTTCGACGCTAACTGGCGACAGATGTATTCCGTCGCCAGGTCCGTCGCTAATTGCGACGGACTAACGAGCGTTGTATTCCGTCGCCAATCCGCCGATACTAAACGACGACCACGACTTGGCGACGGATGTACGTCCGTCGCTATGCCGTCGCTAGATTTATATGACTAGCGACAGATGGTTCCGTCGCTTATCCATCGCAAAAACGAAAAAAAATTAAAAAAAAAATTATTTGAAAATTAAATACCGAGAACGGTACAATTTATATTTCCTGTATAATTTATATTTCCTGTAAATAAAAAACAAACCACAAAAAAAATTTCATATAACAAGATTCTACAACAATTAATCATTTCACCTTAAAATTAACAAGTTTAATTATTTACAATTACAATTAGGAAACATAAAAAACTAGAACTTCTTCAGCACAGTTCACTAATCATCGCCAAGATTTTGTGCATCTTCTTTTTCATTGTCTTTATCTGTCCCTTCAGCTTCGCTACGCTGATTATCGCTAGCAGCCTACACAAGAAAAGAACAGTCAGTATTGATAAACAAAATATAATGAAATAAATTACACACTATATGTGATTCTATCATGTGCTCATGTGTGATCTAAGGCAATAAAAAAACTCTATATGTGATTCTATCATGCTCATATGTGCTCTAAGGCAGGCAAAAAGTTATATATGTGATTCTATCATGCTCATATGTGTGCTAAGGTAGTCAAAAAATTGAATATGTGATTATAGCATGTTCATATGTGTTCTAAGGCAGACAAAAAAACTCTATATGTGATTCTACCATGCTCAGATGTGCTTTAAGGCAGACAAAAACTATATATGTGATTCGATCATGCTCGTATGTGTGCTAAGGCAGTCAAAAAATTGAATATGTGATTATAGCATGCTCATATGTGCTCTAAGGGAGGCAAAGCAAAAAAATTTATATGTGATTCTATCATAAATGATATATGTTCTAAGGCAGTAAAAAAACTCTATATGTGATTTGTGCATGCTCATATGTGTTTTAAGGTAGTCAAAAAACTGAATATATGATTATAACATGCTCATATGTGTTCTTAGGCAGTCAAAAAACTGAATATGTGATTATAGCATGCTCATATGTGCTCTAAGGCAGGCAAAAAAACTTTATATGTGATTATAGCATGTTCATATGTGCTCTAAGGCAATAAAAAAACTCTATATGTGATTCTATCATGCTCGTATGTGTGCTAAGGCAGTCAAAAAACTGAATATGTGATTATAACATGCTCATATGTGTTCTTAGGCAGTCAAAAACCTGAATATGTGATTATAGCACGCTCATATGTGTTCTTAGGCAGTCAAAAAACTGAATATGTGATTATAGCATACTCATATGTGTTCTAAGGCAGTCAAAAAAACTTTATATGTGATTCTATGATGCTCATATGTGTTCTTAGGCAGTCAAAAAACTGAATATGTGATTATAGCATACTCATATGTGCTCTAAGGCAGGCAAAAAATTTTATATGTGATTATAGCATGCTCATATGTGCTCTAAGGCAATAAAAAAACTCTATATGTTATTATAGCATGCTCATATGTGCTCTAAGGCCGGCAAAAAAACTTTATATGTGATTATAGCATGCTCATATGTGCTCTAAGGCAATAAAAAACTCTATATGTGATTCTATCATGCTCGTATGTGTGCTAAGGCAGTCAAAAAACTGAATATGTGATTATAACATGCTCATATGTGTTCTTAGGCAGTCAAAAAACTGAATATGTGATTATAGCATGCTCATATGTGTTCTTAGGCAGTCAAAAAACTGAATATGTGATTATAGCATGCTCATATGTGTTCTAAGGCAGTCAAAAAAACTTTATATGTGATTCTATCATGCTCATATGTGTTCTTAGGCAGTCAAAAAACTGAATATGTGATTATAGCATGCTCATATGTGCTCTAAGGCAGGCAAAAAATTTTATATGTGATTATAGCATGCTCATATGTGCTCTAAGGCAATTAAAAAACTCTATATGTTATTATAGCATGCTCATATGTGCTCTAAGGCAGGCAAAAACCTCTATATGTGATTCTATCATGCTCATATGTGCTCTAAGGCAGGCAAAAAGTTATATATGTGATTCAATTATGCTCATATGTGTTCTAAGGCAGACAAAAAACTGAATATGTGATTATACTTGAGAGGGACCTGGAATCGAAGATCCCCTGTTCAGAACAAGATTGTTGATCTCATTTCGGAGAAAGGGGGCGACGGTGTATTGGAAGTAGTTATTCAGTGATTCCGTAACGATCTGGCGTACATCATCACCGGAAAGAATAGTCTGCTGCTTGGAGCTTATGTCGGCGCAAGAAGTCGGTGAGCCGTAACTGGAAGAAGCAATAACTGGTGAAGTGTTCATATTACTCCCAAACCCGAACACGCGACCTTTTTTTGGGTTCACCTGCTGCAGTCACCCATGCTGTAGGATCAAATGATGGATGCTGAGTAGTGTCATCGCCATATCGCTCTACCATATGTTGTTCATATGCCTCCTACAAAATAATGTTTAAAGTATTCATTAATAATTAATGATAACATTATGATAACTTACATATATATTGCAATGATTATTAATTGAATAAATACATACCGTTGTCGTTCTCGCCTTCTCTGATACGAAGACTCCCGTGGTCTTCCGTTTATGTGTTTCAACAAACACATCCTTATATGGTACACTGCCTCCTTTTTCTGCTTCCTGCGAAGTTAAATGACAAAAGATTTAGTACACAAGTTTGCAACAATACTTATAAAATTAATATTATATATTGATGAGTTACCATTTTCTTCAGGTGACTCCCAAATGTCTTAGATCCATCTGTGTGTAGATGGGCTTCGAGCATCTTCGATCGATTTTGTGCAGCCTTCGCAGAGTGATTTCTAAATGCATCTCCCGCCCACTTATCGCATATTTCATCCTAGTAATTTCTCCTGATAGTAATGGGGCCATGGCCCTTCCACAGTAATGGATCATCTACTACGCCAGATGCTTTTTTTGCTGCAGTCTTCATAGTGTGCAGCATGTCTGCAAATCGATTGGCAGCCACCTTCTGCCACACCTTCCTTGCATCATTTTCTTCCACCATAGTTGCGAAGCGATTCGAAGCCTACAAATATTTTCAGAAAGTTAGTAGACATTACTTAAATAAATTAAATATGAAACACATTAACTATGAGAAACAATTGTATACCATGAATGGGGACCACAATCTGTCTAACACCTCCTTTGGGTACTCTTTCCATTGAGCAACTGGTTCTGGTAGATGTTGAAGAAGTGAATTCCTAATCTCTCGTACTACTTCTTGTGGTTCAAACCTCGTGCTGCACATGAATTGTTACACAATAAATATCAATATAAAATATTTATAAGATATGCAATAATTGAAAACAAAATACTTATGGTCGATTATCGATATACACTATTCGAATGAGTCTTCTTGTGCTAGCCTGAGAAGACCCTGTTTCCTGTGTTGGCTCCTGACTTGTGTGATCAACTAGTGTAGGTGGGTCGTGTACAGGCACAACATCATCTGTAAAAAAATACGTTAGAAATTCTCAGAATGCGCATTTGAACTAATCAAGCATCCAAATAGTTATATGATATACCTATCACAGGAGCCCGTGAAGATGAAGGCTGAGTCTGGCTACTACTGGATGAGCGACCACTATAACCTCCACGAACCATATTCTAACAAATAACATATGTCATACAATACATTCAAATAATTCACATCAAGTATTACAATACATTCAAGTCATTCGCATCAAGTATTACAATAATTCAAATCATTCATATCAGGTACTGCAATGCATTCAAGTCATTCACATCAAGTATTGCAATGCATTCAAATAATTCACATCAATTATTATAATGCATTCAAATAATTCAAATAATTCAAATCATTCACATCAAGTATTGCAATAATTCAAATCATTCGTTGCATAAATTATAATACATTCAAATAATTGAAATCATTCGATCACATCAAGTATTGCAATGCATTCGAATCATTCGAATCATTCGTATCAAGTATTACAATACATTCAAATAATTCAAATCATTCACATCAAGTATTACAATGCATTCAAATAATTCGTATCAAGTATCACAATACATTCAAATAAAATTTTTAATCATTCACATCAAGTGTTGCAATACAACTCATGCATTCACATCAAGTATTACAATACATTCAAATAATCGAAATCATTCACACCAAGTATTGCAATACAACTCACATCAAGTACTGCAATGCATTTAAATAGAGGTTTGTAGTATAAGATTTTGCTCACTAGCTTGAGAATTCTTCCTCGTCACTAGTTTGACTTTCTTCTTCTTCTTCTTCTTCTTCTTCATTGTTTGCCCATCCACTTGGTACATCATTTGGATCACATTCCTCTATGAATGTTTCATCGGCCAATGGAGATATGACATGCATATCATGCGCAACATCGTGACCATAAGCGAAGTCATAGACATCATCTGATTGATAGTAATCGCTATCTTCAGCTAACTCATCTTCCTGTAATTGATCATACTCAAAGTATAGTTTGGACTTCACCTTGCAAACTGCCCACCATTCATTTCTATCTGACTTTTTTATACTCGGATATGAAGTATAATGAACTTGTTGAGCTTGCGAGACTAATATGAATGGTTCATATGTTCCAAACCTGGATTTATGATTCACCTCCACAATGCCTGAAGCTTTGTAGAGTCTTGTTGCAGTTGGATCAAACCAATGACACTTGAATAAAGTAACCCTGTTATTCATGCCTAAGTAAGTCAACTTCATTATTTCCTCTATAACACCGTAGTAATCATGTTCATTTTCACCGTAGCTGTTACCCTTGACACACACGCCACTATTTATCGTTGATTTGTTTATACCGTAATCTTTTGTATGGAATCGATAACCATTTACGATATACCCGTTGTAGCATTGCACAACTTTGGTCGGACCATTTTTTAAATCACATATTTCTTGCTCTTTAACATCACCATGGCGAACCTACGCACAAACATAAACAATGATTGTGATCACGATCAATTAAGTAACTTAGTTTGTTTATAAGTACAAAATTTATGATAGCTTCTTTACCAACTGTTTCAACCACTCCACAAACTTAGTTTAACATTCTTTTTGTACTTCTGCATCAGTGAGATGTGAAACTTCGCTTTGCAACTCCAGATCAAATCGTCTGCAAACCACAAATACTTATATTACTGTTATCATCACAAAATTTTCCCCCTCTCTTGCGAGAAAGAAACGAATTTCGCGAGTCAAACTCGACCAAAATTTTGAAATTGGTTTTGAAAATTTGCGGGAAAATTCCGTAGAATGGGATCCGCCTGTCGGTACGAGATTCAACCGTTCCTGACACCTTTACCAGGGGTAATTGAACCAAGGATCAATTACGTGCTTTAACTCGACTCAAATATCTAAATTACGCTCTATTTTTCCTAGAATGCACAAAGAATCAGGCTTGTGCTATGAAAATTTAAAAATAATGCAAGTTTGAGAAACATGATGTTTGCTTTGGAAAATTGAAATATGCTGGAAAAATGATTGGAAAAGTACTTGAAATTGGGATTCCTGGGAAAATCATTGAAGTTCATTGAAAATCAGAAATTTGCATTGGAAAGTGATTTCTCAGGAAAACTTGAACTTTGGAAAATCAATTTTAAAATTTGGAATTGCTTTTCTGAGAAAATGGATTTTAGAATTCTGAGAAAATCTAAGAAATTCATTGGAAAATGACTTTTGAAATGAAAAATGGATTCTCAGGAAACTGAGTTCTCAAGAAAATGGGAAATCTGAGAAAATCGATCTTTTTGAAAACTTGAGACTTTGAAATTTGAGAATTTTAAAACATTGGAAAATCTTGGTTTGAACTTGAGAAATGCTTTGAAATCTCTTTTGAAAACTCAGGATTTTGAGAAAATCAGATCTTGAGAAAGACTTGGAAATTCTTGAGAAAACTGAATTTTCTGAAATTGAAATTGGAAAATGAATTTGAAAATAATGCAATTTGAATGATATGAATGAATGAATATGAATTTGAAAAGGGAATTTCATTGAGAGATTGGAAAATCCTTTTAAAACTTTGAGAAATGCAGTGCATTTTGAAGTTAGCCTAAGAGTGTAGGCTGAATGTGGCTAATATGAAGATCATAAATCTTGGTTTTCTTCGTATTCTGACTATGGCCATAAATACGAATCCCACCGAGTTTATAAACTCCATAAGAGCTTGTGCACGTGCCATTCGTGTAAACCATAGTGAATTTGAAATAATGTGCATGAATCATACATCACATATTAAAATTTGCATAAATTAAACTATATGCAATGCAGCCCTATTCTAAGCAGAAATGTAACTCTTATTCCAAATATTACATTAATTTTTACATTGAATTGAAATAAAAGAAATAAAATCTAAATCTTCTTCTTGAATGTTCCTGCAAAACTAGAAAACAAGGTTAGCATAAAAATATAGGTTTTTCTGAATTTATCCGAAAATATGTGAAATTATCGGATATTATTCAGATATAAACCCAAAATCATACCTCCTTTGATATAAACATGATAAATAATAAATAAATTTCGAAAATAAACATGAAAATTCGAAATTGGGGTTAAAATGACCAAAATACCCCTGATGATCTTGAAATGAGGGTTTTCTGAAAGAATTTTTGTAAATTTTGGAATTTTGAAAATCAAATGAAATAAACCAAACATAATATGATAAAATATGATGATATGCATGAAATTTTGGAGAATTAGAAATTGAAATTTCAAAATTTAGGTCAAAATGACCAAAATACCCCTGATAACAAGACTATGGCCTTAACCAGGGTTTTCTGAAATACATTTTGCAAAATTGAAAAACATGAAATGCAAATGATATTTAAATTAACCCTAATATGATTCTACATGCTAATTTACATGAATAAAACCCTAAAATGGCAAAAATATCAAAAAAATATCAAATTTAACCTGATTTTCGCTTCTGAATTTAAAGCTAAACTAACTTATAGAGCAAATGAATTTGGAATTAAGCCAAATTTGGCATGGACACCTAAAATAACCATAATAACATAATGAAACTTGAATTTTTTTTGTATTTTTAAATATGGAAATTCAAATAAAAACCCTAAATTTTGTGATTTATGCATAAAATGGTGATTCTAAAGGGGATTTTGGATATCAAACTTCCTTAAAAATTTCCCAAATTTTATGGGGTGACAGAGGACAGTAAGGAAAGTATTTTTGCCTTTTACACTTTATGGTTTTGACCTATGGTCGGAGATGTGTCACTCCGGCAAGTCGGATCGGAATCCGGCGACTCTAGGATTTGGGGGAAACAGACAGGTTTCAGGAGAAAATGTGGAAAAAATAGCAAACAGATGGGGAAAAGGTTGAAATTGTGGGAAACTATCTCTGACAAACAGGGGAAAGTTCTATCTTTTGACACCATTGGGATTCAGGTTATGATTTGGAAAAAAGCCATACTGTTATCAGAGACCTAAATCTCTGAGATTTCTGGACAATGGAATCTGTTAGACAGAAAGAGAAAATCCAAGAAAAATACTGAGACAGATCCAAAAATTTCCAAATTTTGGGAAACGACAGGAAATAATGTTAGGAATAACTTTTATGTTGAAAGTGTTTGCAAAAGAGCTACGGATTAAACAGACTCGGTGCATTAAGGTCTGTCTATACCCTGACGAAAGAAAATTGAGATTTTCCCAGGGGTCTGAGAAATCCGATTTTTTACAAAGATCAAAACTAATTAGAAATACTTAAAAATTTCCATATCATTAGTATATTCAATCATGAATCCACTGTGATTTTTTGAAAACAATCCAGATCTCCCACAAGGGTGGTGTCGGAGGTTCTTGTCTGCTAAAGCAGAAATTGGAATTTCTGAGAAGTCCAAAACCCAAATTAGGATTTTGCTTTGTTCATGGGGTTACAAAACTTGAATGAAGCCATTTTTTTTACAGGAAAGTAAGAACATATAAATCTAACAATATTAAAATTTTAAGAATTTATTGATGGAATGTTAAACAAGAAATAATGACTGGACTGAATGCTTAATATTCAAACCTATAGACTCTAGTCAAAGCACTAACAAAATATGCTATATGAATAAAACATTAATTCAAATAACAAAATGAACTTAAATGCAATGTAAAAACTATATGGGAAAAGATAAAACAAAAATGTAAAGAGGCATAAAGTATTTCATTGATTTTGGCTATTGAGAGGAGGGACTTGATCCATTCGCCGGACATATCCCTTCCTCTACGCAGCCCACAATCATGAGAAGCCCATGAAGTTCTAATAAAAAAAAAAAAAACCAATAGAGCATATGCAGGCTTACCTTAGATTGGTTTGGATCAGCTGGAGGTCTTGCTGCTATGGTGAAGGTGATGAAGGCTGAACCTTAGCCATATGATGTGGTGTTGAAGTGGTGGCTGGATCGGTTGAGGGGGAGGCAGCTGCTAAAGGAAGGTTGCCGCCATGCGTGGAGGTTGCTGCTGGTGGTTGGAACCGATGGAGGAAGCTGCTGCAAGGTGGCTACCAATGGTGGAAGTGAAGCAAGGAGATGGCTGGAAGAGATGCAGCAAAGATGGTTGCAGCCAAAGGAGAGAGATAGAGAGAGAAGCGTGAGATTAGAAGATGGGGCAGCCGTTCTTTTTTTTTTTTTTGGTTTTAAACTTAGGTTTTAATTGTCCTCTAACCTAGGTCTTAATGACCTAATGAAAAAGGAAATCCCCCCTTTACGTGAATGGGTTGGAGGTTGGGGAAAAAGAAAGAAAGAAGGAAGGGAAGAAGGAAAAGGGAAAGAAGAGGAAGAAGAAAAGGAAGAAAAAGAAAGAAAAGGGAAAAAGAAAGGAAAGAAAGAAAAGGAGGGAAAAAGGAAAAGGGAAAGAAAAATGAGGGAAAAAATGGAAAGTGGGGCTGGAGGCTTAGGTGACCACCTTGTGGGTCCCACCTCCTCTCTAAAATAAAATAAAATAAAATAAAATAAAAATAAATAAAAATCAATAAAAACAAAAACAAAAACAAACAAATAAAAAGAAACATTTTTTAATAAAGTAGAAATGTAAATGAATGTGTCATCTCAGAGCGGGTCCAAATTTCACTTTTGAAGTTCATTTTGATGATTCAAGGGGTAAAATAGTCTTTTCAGAAAATATTAAGACAAAACAGGCTATTTTTGGCAGTTTTTGAAATGAGCTCGGATTTTGAAGTTCAATACCTCGTTGCAAAGCAAATCCAGTGTAGAATTTGAAATTTTGATTTTGAAAGAAATCCAGATTGTTTTTCTTGAGAAAATATTTCCAAACGAAACAAGCTATT
Organism: Nuphar pumila; assembly: GCF_984573655.1. Classification (NCBI taxonomy): domain Eukaryota; kingdom Viridiplantae; phylum Streptophyta; class Magnoliopsida; order Nymphaeales; family Nymphaeaceae; genus Nuphar; species Nuphar pumila. The sequence continues at coordinate 51,046,975 of NC_143250.1, read as the reverse complement.
TTTGGCAGTTTTTGAAGCGAGCTCGAATTTTAAAGTTCAATACCCCGTTGCGAAGCCAATCCAGTGTAGAATTCAAAAATTTGAGTTTGAAATAAATCTAGATTATTTTTCTTGAGAAAATATTTCCAAATTTAGACTCTCGGGGGTAAAAATATCAATTTTGGAAACCCGGGGTTTGAAATTGATTTCTGAAAGTTTTTAAAACTCAATCTGGATTGAAATTTATAAAACTAGAGTTCTGGACTTCGAAAATGACATGAAATGTGATGAAATGTTATGAAATGCTGAGAAATGACATGCAAAATGCAGACCCTGAATGAAGAATTTTGGATGTTAGACCCCGATTGACACTTGTACCAGTTCAAAAAGCATTAAAATTGATAAATATTTGCAAAATAGCTCAAGAAATGGTTTTCGGGACTTTACTGGGTTAGAGTGACACTAAAAATTGGGGTTCGAGCTAAATTAAACTGAAATGAGCTGGATTGAGCTGAGTTTTAGAGTTTCAGAACTCAAGTGAACTAACCAGACATTGACTCAACTGACCTTTCCGGCTAAATTTTCAAGAAAAGCTGCCATTTTTAGAGAAATAGTACGAAATGGTCACTGAAGCGAAGTGAATTACGAATCTGAGCTGGGTTTGAGCTATAAAAAAAGGTTAGTAATACTGACATGAACTAAAATTGAAGCTCGAACACTAGCTCAACTGACTGAACTCAGCTCAACTTCAGCTGAAAGAGTTGAAACTGGCTAAAATGGGCTCCTAGACACTTGGAAATGGTTTTAAACTGAAACTGGAGCACTTGAGCTCCTGGTGAGCTCAGGCTAGACTCTAAAGAATATGACTGACTATGAATGACTGACTCAGAGACAATTGGCTTGGATTTGAGTGAGAAATGAGCTTATTTATGAAGAAATGATCCCATTTTGGCAGGAATTGTCAGAAATGAAAATGGTTTGTTTATTGTGAGCTCAAATGAGCTTGAAATGACTGATATTCTAACTGTTTTGAATTAACCAACAAGCTTGGTTGACTCCGACTGACTGGGGTCCGGGATAACCTAGGGGTAAAATGGTAATTTTCCTAATGAAAATGGGTAAAATGGTGATTTTCTGAAGCTGACTCGGGGTTTGACTCCTACACTAACCTAACAGGGTTGGCACTGCACGAGGAGGGTTATTTGAGAATGGATGAGGAAAATTTGGGGTGTTTACATATGCCCCTCTTTGCTACTAAGCCGGCTTGAAGACGAGCTTAGTGGCAAAGAAAAATACACCAAATTTGGGCTATAAAAATGCCCCAGTTAGAAGGATCTGACTGGATATGAAGAGATTTAGCCCTGATGAAAATGGTAGATATGAAGTGGAGAATAAAGAAGAAAAATTTTACCTTAAAAGAAGTGAGATTCAGGTTTTGCCCTTAACCTAGATGGGACAGGAAATACCTCGTGTAGAAACGAAGCTCAGGTTTAACCCTTAACCAGACCGGGAAATGAAATACCTCATCAAAATGAGGCTTAGGTTCAACCCTTAACCTGATTGGGAGGAAAATGAAATACCTCATCAAAGTAGGCTCAGGTTTGTACCCTTATCCTGATTGGGCGGAAAATGAAATACCTCATCAAAGGAGGCTCAAGTTTGTACCCTTATCCTGATTGGGCGGAAAATGAAATACCTCATCAAAGGAGGCTCAGGTTTATACCCTTATCCTCATTGGACGGAAAATGAAATGGATTTCTTGAAGGAAGAAACCATGATGGAACCTTCAGATTTCTGCACAATGAATCCGATAAGGGTTTTGCAAAAGGATGAAATTGGGGTCCCTAAAGCTTGAAAAGGGGTTTAATTTTGTGCGCCTCATTGCTGAGACTAAATAACTTTTGAAATTGATGACCTTTTGCAAGAAAATGATTGGTGGCTTAACCTCAAGCCGAAATTGGACTGTCTATGGTGGGACAGTGGGGACACAGGGAAGTGTGCGAATCTGAGAGCCCATGCGCTCAGATTATACCAACAGAAGGGAAGGAACCTTGAAAACTCCCATTATCAAGTCCTTAAAGGGATAACAACTGATGTCAGGATGTGCCAAAGATGAACCTCAAACTCGCGTTTCACGCCAGGATAGCTAGAAAATATTGTCAAAATGTTGAAAATTATTGTTGATTCAAAATGATTGAAAGTGATGCACATTGTTTTGAAAATATTCCCTCTTTTCTACCTGAAGTATTACCTTCGACTGGGCTTAACTTCGTAGAATCAAGATTCGAATTCAAATTTCTTGCAATTGACTTTCTTTCAAAGAGGCTATCAATTTCCTTGATATGAATAGAAAAGAGAGTATTCTTGATATTGTGAAAGCAATTGGTGAATGAATATTGATAATAGAATTTCACAAATTTTAAAGAAGATTCTTGACAGATTCAGCAGTCTGATATCCTGGGATTCTTTTCTCATGATGATCTTTCTGCCCACTTTTTTTTTCTTTTTTGGCAGAATTAGAGCTCTCTTAGGCTTTTGGGGATTTTATCACATCATCCTTCATTTTGGAGATGTCCTGACTTTTCTCTCTCTTTTTTTTAAAAGGGTGCGTCACAAACTCCTTCATCTCAGAGATGCTCCGATCCTTCTTTTCTCTCAGGGATTATATTGATGGTTATTGGCTCTTTGGTTGGAAATCTCTTGATGATAGCAGAAATTAAATATCCTTTAGGGTTTGTCGGGAGGCTCATCGCAGTCGCCTTCATCTTGACGGTGCTCTGAACTTTCCCTGGAAGGATCCGTCACAAACTCCTTCATCTTAGAGATGATCCAAATCTTCTTTGGCTCCGGGGGTCTACTCGCCTAATTCGCCTTCATCTTGACGACAGTTGAGAGATCTCTTTTAAAGATATTTAATTGCAACTTTAGGTGATTGAGGAGATATAGGGATTGAATGGATTTTTCTGTATCACCCAGGATATTTCAACTGCTTTATTTTCCAAGAATGATCTTTAAAAATGTGCCATTGACTGCGATCAATACCGACCACTTATGGCTTTGCAACAACATTGAATTTCCTTTGCTGGCCATATCGAGGGTTTATTCTTCATCCTTTTGGTTGGCCAATAGAAAGACTCTGAATTTTGAATCCTTTTTCGCGAAAGCTTTGTCCTTTTGTAAGTAATACTGAAGGTATTCTGAGGTAATGTTTTTGTGCAATAAAGATTTTGAAATCAACAAATATTTAATGACAAATTGGCAAAATTTTCTTGAAATCCTTGGTGAGAGCGAGCATCTGAAGCACAACGCAACACATCCATGACAAAAAATTTCTTCTCCTTTCCCCAAAGGAGAAGATTCAGAAATTGGAAATAGGAATTATTCCTCTCTTCCCTGAAGAGGAGGTATTTGCAAAATGAACTTTCGAAGAGAAATTAAGCTTTCGTCAAAACTTCCTAACATTAGGCTTCTCTTATGGAAAGGGGGCCGATAATGGTGAGGTCGGTGAATTGGTCATGAAGGAGCGAGTCAATCACACTCTCCCTGAAAAGAGGGTCCTTCATGATGAAATGGCCTAGTACGAAATTGTGGTCACAAGGAAGGTGAACTTCCGTCGAAGCTCTCCTTGAACTAAGGGTTTTTTGTATGAAATTGGAATTTTGTTTTGCAAACGGTTCACAAAGACACGAGTCCCTTCAAACTCTCCCTGAAAAGGGGCTAAGTGAACAAAGGATAGCATGCGAAAAGATCGAGCTCCCTCGAACTCTCCCTGTAAAAAGGGTCTCTCGCAAGAAGAAATGATTGAAATTGGTATTGGATGACCAAAAGGTCGAAATTGGAAATTTGAAATTTGAAATTTGAAATTTGAAATTTGAAATTTGAAATTTGAAATTTGAAATTTGAAATTTGAAATTTGAAATTTGGAATTTGGAAATTGATATTTGGAAATTTGAAATTGATTGACCCGAAGGTCGAAATTGGTTGACCCAAAGGTCGAATTTGAAAATTTGACAATTGGTTGACCCGGAGGTCGAAATTGGAAATTTGGAAATTGATTAACCCGAAGGTCGAAATTAGAAATTTGGAAATTGGTTGACCCGGAGGTCTGAAATTGGTAATTGGGTGGCCCAAGGGCCGAAATTGGAAATTGAAATTTTGAAAATTTGAAATTTGATATTTGAAATTGGAATTTGGAAATTGGAAATTGGAAATTGGAAATTGGAAATTGGAAATTGGAAATTGGAAATTGGAAATTGGAAATTGGAAATTGGAAATTGATTGACCCGAAGGTCGAAATTGGAAATTTGACAATTGGTTGACCTGGAGGTCGAAATTAGAAATTTGGAAATTGGGTGGCCCGAGGGCCGAATTGGTAATTGGATGGCCTAAGGGCCGATATTGGTAATTGGATGGCCCGAGGGCCGAAATTGGAATTCGATTGACCCGAAGGTCAAAATTGGGATTGGAAATTGAAAAATTGGAAATTGGAAATTGGAAATTGGAATTTGGTTGACCTGAGGCCTAAATTTAGAATTGGTTTACTGGGAACAATATGGGTTCAATAGGAATTCAGCCTAAGAACGACATTGGTTCTATTGAGAACAACATTGGTTCACTGGGAACGACATGGGTTCAATAGGGATTCGGCCTAAGAACTATCTATTCCATAGGAATTTAACCTAGGGATCACAGTCTAAGCAGTAAGGATTCAACTTGTGAGCTTTGAATGGATCAGGTGCTAAACTGGGTTTTGAGGGAAGATTCGAATCAGAATTCAAATCTTCAAGGAAAAACTAAATGAATTGAGTTTTGAAAGAAAATTCGAGTCGGAACTCTAAGTTTCTAGACCAATTCTAGACATTTGAATTGGATTTGGAAGAAAATTCGAGTCGAAACTCTAATTTTCTAGACCAATTCAGAAGGAAAAGAAAATTCAGGTCGGAACTCGAATCTTCGAAGGAAAAACTGGATCCATTGGAAGGAAAGAAAATTCGAGTCAGAACTTGAATCTTGAAGGAAAACTAGACCGGTTAGAAGGAAAGGAAATTCGAGTCGGAACTCGAATCCCGAAGGAAAACTAGACTAATTAGAAGAAAAGAAAATTCAAGTCGGAACTCGAATCCCGAAGGAGAACTAGACCAGTTAGACAAAAAGGAAATTCGAGTCGGAACTCGAATCCCGAAGAAAAACTAGATTAATTAGAAGGAAAGAAATTTCAAGTCGGAACTCGAATCCCGAAGGAAAACTAGACCGGTTAGAAGGAAAGAAAATTTGAGTCGGAACTCGAATCCCGAAGAAAAACTTGACTAGCATGGATTAGGTTTGAAAACATTAACCAGTAAACCAGATTTAGAAAGTTTGACCAATAAAAAATGGATTTTGAAAGTCCGAACAATAACAATTGGATTTTGAAAGATGTACCAGTGTGAATACTGGATTTTGGAAATGAACCAATATAAGTACTGGATTTTGAAAATGGATTAGTACGAATACTGTTTTTGGAAGAATTACCAGCACGAACACTGGATTTTGAAGATTTACTAGCACGAACACTGGCTTTCGAAAATTTACCAGCACGAACATTGGATTTTGAAAATTTACCAGCACGAACACTGGATTTTGAAAATTTACCAGCATGAACACTGGATTTTGAAAATTTACCAGCACGAACACTAGATTTTGAAAATTTACCAGCACAAACACTGGCTTTTGAAAATTTACCAGCACGAACACTGGATTTTGGAAATTTACCAGCGCGAACACTAGATTTAGAAAATTTTACCAGCACGAACACTGGTTTTTGAAAATCTTACCAGCACGAACACTGGATTTTGAAGATTTACCCAACTGATTCTGATGAGAGATTTTCAATCTTCATCCTCACGATGACTTAGACAACTGTCGGGGTCTCAGGATTTATCCCTTATCCTGAAGGGGAAAGTCAGGTTTATCCCTTAACCTGAAGGGGAAATGAATATGATGCATATGTATGCGAATGAATGCATGCAAATGCAAATGAATGCAAAATGATGTAAATGGATGCACATGCATGCAAAATGATAGATTTGTTTGATCCTGTCTGCATACAAGATGTTTTGAAAACAATTTTCAAAATAATGCCCCAGTGTAACTGGGAAAGAAGAATTTGACCATTGTTGAAGAAAGTATATTGAGAAATTACAAAGGATGGAATAGAGGATTTAATTTTAGAAAATTTTCAAATGTTGAGCATTGATGGGGTCTGATCATTCCACACCATCGGCATTGATGAGCAGATATGAATTGCGGGGTAATACTTCCTCGACAACATAGGGCCCTTCCCAATTCGGCGACCATTTGCCACCTTGGCGGTGCTTGAGCTAGGCCGTTGATTTGAGCACTAGATCATTGACTCAGAACTTTTTTTTAATGGCAGATTTTGTATATTGTCTCGCTATCCTTTGACGATATGATTAAGCGTGCTCTGTTGCTCTGAGTCTTCTTTCATCTAGCAAATCAAGTTGTACTAGCTGTTGTTATTGATACTGATCAAGCGATAACTCCAGTAGTGATGCAAACTTCAAGGCAGGTTTTTGAACATGTAGAGGCAATACTACTTCAGTTCCGTAGACAAGTTCTGACAGAGTCGCATTAGTTGGAGTTCGAATGGTGGTTTTGTATGCCCACAACGCATCATGGATCTTCTCATGCCAATCACGACCTGTTTTCAAAGTTTGCTCTAGGATTCAAATCAAAATCTTATTGGTGGCCTTTGCCTGACCATTCCCTTGAGGTTAATAAGGAGCGGAGAAATGATGATGGATTCTAAATTTTGAGCAGAATGTCCTCATTCTCTCATTCTTGAAATGACTGCCATTGTCTGACACAATATCATGTGGTATGCCGAAACGACATAGGATATTCTTGTGGGTGAATGAAACCACATGTCGACCTTCAACTGTTGATATCTTCTTTTAAATCGTTGTAATTTTGAAAAGATTTTTAAATGTAAAACATGTGAAAACCAGACATCAAATAATAAAAACCGGTTCTCACTAGTGGATGAGACCAGGTCGAACTCAGGGAACGAGAATATTTCGTATTCAAGTACACAATTCTAAACTAATCTTTACTGCCGAATTATTGAAATGTAAAATTGTTTAAGAAAAGTAAAAACAACTAACTATTACAACAAATGAATACCCTTCGCAGAGGGCGTAAAGTGCAATATTTACAAACCCAATTAAATTCCTAATTCTAAACTAAAAAGTAAAAAGACTTTATTCTTCGTACTTCGTGTCACGTGATCTCTTCCGCTCCAGTCCCGTGCTATCCTGCACAATTCAAATGAACACGAGCAGTACCAAATATAGAAATATACTTTCTAAATGATCTAATGAAATCACAATTCACTAAGAATTGCTAAACAAGTAACTACTTAAGCTAATAACAAAGTAATTAACAACAACTAATTAAATCTAGCTAATTACTTACTAACCTCTAACAATTAACTAATATTCACTTAACTAATGTTTAATAACAACAAGGAAGGGACAAAATAAAAGATTTATGTAAGGAAAAACAAAACAGCAATTGAAACAAGAGTAAAGTAGTGAAAGTAAACAACAAATTAGAAAATACTAACCAGGAAAAATGATTGAACTAAGTAATTTGAAAAAGAAACAAAATTTAAAAACAAAGAATACAAACAATCAGAGAAAACGATAGTCACCAGAGATTAGGAAACAGCTACACTTGCTGGAAAACATTTTTTTTTCAAAATAATTCTTTGTCGTGCAAATGAAAAAAAAAATAAGCAATCAGGACAATTGTGTTTTAAAAACAAACTCTGAACATTATTATATTTTCTTCAAAACACATTATAGTAGAAGTGGATTTTTACGATTGAATCCCAATACACGACCTCACACAGGTGAGTTCGGTTCCCACCATTTCAGGTAGCTGAGCCACTAGAAATTCCGACGAATCCTCCTGTTTCACAACATCCGATCGATTTTTGGTTCAGGGAGCTGAGCCACCAGAAATTTCAATATCTTCCACCGGAAACAACAATCGTTCAAAAACTCTTCACGCTGATTGTGAAATTTCTGGCTGACATAGTGAATTCTGACCAGCTATCCACGACAATCTATGGCAGATTCAACGAATTCAGGCAGAAGAACGTCGGCCTGATAACACTCCATACCTCCGATCAGTGCTAAAGATCAATTTAATAAGCTTTAAAAACAATGATCGCCGGAAAAATTGAGAATCGATCCAGATGATCGATCAAGCTTCTGTAGAAATTGGTTGAAATCCGGCGGTAGATTTCAGATTAGTTCCTGTAGAAATATTGAAATCCACCGATTGCTGAAACAATTTTTTTTTTGTTTTTAATGTTTTAAATCTGATGTTTTATCAAGACTTCAGATCTAAGAAAACCGGAAAGGCTACAGGAGTTCTGAGTTTCATCGGCAATTTTTTTCTTCTTTTTTTATTTATTTATTTATTTATGCATAACCGATTCATGTAACTACAAATTAAAAATTTTATGAAACAAAAACCGTAAATCAAAACATATTTCTTTTAATATGAACTATGAATGCTTAACAGAAATCAAAATGAAAATTCATAAAGAAGAAGAAGAAGAAGAAGAAGAAGAAGAAGAAGAACTTACCGAATTGGAATGGTTAGAAGAGAGGTTGGAATCCTCTCTCTTGCTTCAGCCGTTGTCGGAATTCTCCACCGGAAAGGGGATGAGAAAAAGAGGGGAAAATAGGGAGAAGAAGAAGAAGAGGTAAGAAGAGGTGGAGAGGAAGGGGAAGAAGAGAGGGCTTGGGCAAAAGAGAGAAGACACGCCTCTCTTCCCCCTACGTATGATATTTATAATTTTTAACTTTTCTCCATAAGTCTCTCTTCTTTGTAAAATTGTATTTCAAAAACCTCTCTTCAAAAAGTTATTTACAAAACAACTCAAAATGACTATGTTTTAGAAAATACAAAACTAAGTGTATTTTAACTCTAATTTTTTTATGATTTTCAAAAACTAAACTACTACAATTATGTCAAATACTAAAATAGGCATTAAAATGTAAAATAAAACTATTTTTCATGCATTTTCTGTTTTTAAATCATTTTAGCACATTTACTCAAAACTAACATAAAATTTGGTTTTTAAATCATTTTCTCATGAAATCATGCATATTTTTATATGAAATATCCCTAAAATATATGCATGATCAAATACCCCCATGCTTATGTTTTGCTAGTCCTCGAGCAAACTAGAAAAAATGCACGAAATCAAACTATCACCTAACTCACTTTCGTAGGAATCACGGTTGCATTTAGCTCATGCAACAAGCCCTTTCAACCCCTGGGTTACCCCAGTGGACGAGTAAGGTCTCGTGAGGGTTTGCAGTGATGCTACCCACAAACATCTCTGTCATGTATGCATAATATTACACATCCTCACAATCAGTAGGTAATTAAAGACTTTATTTTCACAAATATTTCCTGTTATTTTTAAATCAAAACATAATTAGAGTCTTTTATATACCACCACAGAAAAAGAATTTCTTTCACTTTTCTAAATATCACAATTATTTATGTTTTATTCTTAGAAAATCCAATAAAAATATATTATTATTTACTTATCCTCACTCATATGTTTTCTGCACAGGTTTTCTCAATCACACTTCCAAGCATTGAACTTTTCTTTCTTTTTAAGCTCTTTTCTCTCTTTTTTTTCTCTTTTCACACTTTTTCTTTTTGCGCACTTATTTTTCTCATATAGCTTGCGTGTGGTCTGCTTTTATGCCTTGTACAATGTCAATATCTTCTATACTTTTTCAATACATCCCAAAAGATATCAACTAAGACATAAAAGTGACTTCCTTCATTCACCTTTATAACATGAGAGTCAAATATTTCAACTTGTATCTGTTCTCAGTTACTTAGGATCACAAAGTTTTCCACTCTCCTTTTCGAAAATGGAATTAAAAGTTTCAACTTACATCTAAGTTCCATCTACTAAGGATTGTGAAATTATCCAAACAACCTAACGCATGCTATTTTTTCTTTTGAGCTCATTTTTTACGCTTTTGTTCATTTGCTTAGTTTTTCAAAAATACAACCGTGCATATTCATATTTATGATTCAAAATAAATTCTAACATGTATCTATCATCATTTCTTCGAAATCCGCATAAACAACCATAATTTTTAGATCTATGTCAGAAAAAATTTTCCGTGGGGCTTAAAAATCCTCTAAAAATATCAGATTTGAAATAGCATTCATATAAGTTCAAACTCTTTCTTTAAAAACCTACTTTTCATGAGAGATATGTAAACATGTGCAAGAACGTAAACAAAAATATCAAGGTGTGCAAACTACACCCTCCCCCATGCTTGAATGACACTGTCCCAGTGGCATTCCCCCATGCTTATATGAAACTACATGAATGCATATGAGAGGAAATAAATGAGGGAAAAGAGTAGAATGACCTGACATGAATTAAAAATGCACGTTCTATGAATGTAATGAATGCAATACATACATGACAAAACATGAAACTCATAGAAAAGATAGAAAACGAAAAATAAAACCAAATGAAATCTACAAATCCTAACAACAAATGTAATACTGTACAGAATATGGGTTGCCTCCCATAAAGCGCTAAGTTTCACGTCCCCAGCCAGACGGATCCCTGGAAAAATCCTTCATCGTCCATGAGATCAATGGACATGAAGTCAGGCTCAACCGGGCTCTATGTAGAAAATAGTGTCATCTGTGACACTACGCACTGTGTTTCCATCCCTTCTACCTCCAAATGTAGTATCATGACTCTCTTGACATGAAGAACTGAGATTAGTTTCATGCGAGAGACTGGTCAGGAAATGAGAGTCTAGGACCGACCGAGTATCAATGAATGCTACTTCAGACAAGTGGTGAATATGATCTGGCTTGACTTGGTCAAGCACCTTCTACATCTATACCTCTTGCTTACTGAAAACATTCGGTGATCCTAAAGGCTGAGAAAATGGGGCTTTATGTGAAGACTGTAACAACTGAGAGCCTTGCCCCTTCTGCTGAGGAAAAATGGAAATCGACTTGTCAGTGGAAATGATATGGGGCGCATGAGTCGATTCCCGAGTAGGGAGATACACCTTCCCGCTCTGAAGGGATGTATCAGATTTGACTTGCTCATGATATGAATCAGTGGGTTGCAAGTCAAATGACATGGAATCCTCTCCCTTTGAGACAACAGACTGACTATGAAGGTTCTTCTGGCTTTGCCTAGTGAAAGTCTCAACCAACTGTCCCATTTGAGTCTCTAGCTTAGCTATTGACTGCGTATGGGAGCTCAAAACTTGTAATATCCTATCTTGGAAGAATTGACTAAATGAATGCTCATGAGAATGGGGTTGAGTATAAGCAGGTTGGGCTGGAGGATGAACCTGTGAAAAAATGGGATGCGAGTAACCTTGTGAAGGGTTACTGGGTCTATACTGTGTCTGGGTGGGTTGCTGAGATGGGGAAATGAACTGGTTTCGCCAACCTGGGTTATATGAGAATGTAAATGAATCATGCATGGGTCTAGCGAAACCTTGGGCAGCATTCACCTGCTCCTGAACGAATTCAGGATATAATGGCGCTGCCGAACAATCCACAACACAGTGTGCAGGGCTAGCACATAGCTCGCACACTCTTTCTACTGGATTTCTCGAGGAATTGGCTAGGAATTGATCTAACTTCTTAGTCAACTGGTCAACCTTGGTACGCAATTCTAACTCAGACCTAACTTCGGAAATCCCAACTTTCCAAGGACCACTAGACACAGGTGTAGTCCTATCGAGCCGTGAAGACAAAGTATGATGCATCGTGTTTTCACTCAAGGTCTCGAATAGAGACCACGCCTCGTCCTCACTCTTGAGCATAAAAGTGCCCCCACAAGACGAATCAACCATTTGACGATGCTTTTCAGTAAGCCCGTCATAAAAATACTGCACCAACTGCCAACGAGGCACCTGGTGATGGGGACACTTGCGGAGAAGATCTTTCAATCTCTCCCAAGACTCGTGAAATTGTTCTTCCTCAATTTGAGAAAAACTGGTTATAGCTTTACGAAACTGATTCGTTTTACTAATTGAGAAATATTTTTTTAAAAATTCTTTTTGCATTCCTTCCCAAGTAGTAATACGAACCGTCTCAAGAGATTTTAACCAGTGCTTGGCTTTATCTTTGAGAGAGAACGAAAACAAAGTTAACCTCATAGCATCATCTCCAAAGTTATTGATTCACAGAGTCGAGCAAATCTCAAGGAATTCGTCGAGATGACGATATGGGTCCTCATTGCTAAGGCCATAAAACGAAGGTAACATTTGAATCACACTGGCCTTAATCTCAAAATGACTCGCTCCTACATCAGGTCTCGTGATGCAGGAGGTGGGAGTATACGTATTTGGCATGAAGTACTCCCTCAAAGGACGGATCAATTGATGATCGTCAGCCATTGCGTACACCTTGGAGTAGACCGGTGTAGCACAGGTCCTAACTTTGGGTTTTCTACCTAACTAACGCACTAAGCGGCCAAACCACGCAAACCACAAAGCGAGTAAACTAAAAACAACAAGAACTAAACAAACACCACGCAGTTACACATAACAGAGATTATGCAAAGAAATATGAAATCTATGTGTACGGTACCAATCGTACACAGTCACCTCTAAGGGGTCCTAATAGGTGGGCTGTGCAGAAAAGTAAGCTCGTCTCTAAGATATGCACATACGTGGTTCTAAACCTAAATGCACACACAAACACTAGGCAATAAAGTGAATACTAATATTACGCCGTTCCCCGGCAACGGCGCCAAAAATTTGATGTCTTCTTTTAAATCGTTGTAATTTTGAAAAGATTTTTAAATGTAAAACATGTTAAAACCAGACATCAAATAATAAAAACCGGTTCTCACTAGTGGATGAGACCGGGTCAAACTCAGGGAACGGGAATATTTCGTATTCAAGTACACAATTCTAAACTAATCTTTACTGCCGAATTATTGAAATGTAAAATTGTTTAAGAAAAGTAAAAACAACTAACTATTACAACAAATGAATACCCTTCGCAGAGGGCGTAAAGTGCAATATTTACAAACCCAATTAAATTCCTAATTCTAAACTAAAAAGTAAAAAGACTTTATTCTTTGTACTTCGTGTCACGTGATCTCTTCCGCTCCAGTCCCGTGCTATCCTGCACAATTCAAATGAACACGAGCAGTACCAAATATAGAAATATACTTTCTAAATGATCTAATGAAATCACAATTCACTAAGAATTGCTAAACAAGTAACTACTTAAGCTAATAACAAAGTAATTAACAACAACTAATTAAATCTAGCTAATTACTTACTAACCTCTAACAATTAACTAATATTCACTTAACTAATGTTTAATAACAACAAGGAAGGGACAAAATAAAAGATTTATGTAAGGAAAAACAAAACAACAATTGAAACAAGAGTAAAGTAGTGAAAGTAAACAACAAATTAGAAAATACTAACCAGGGAAAATGATTGAACTAAGTAATTTGAAAAAGAAACAAAATTTAAAAACAAAGAATACAAACAATCAGAGAAAACGATAGTCACCAGAGATTAGGAAACAGCTACACTTGCTGGAAAACATTTTTTTTTCAAAATAATTCTTTGCCGTGCAAATGAAAAAAAATAAGCAATCAGGACAATTGTGTTTTAAAAACAAACTCTGAACATTATTATATTTTCTTCAAAACACATTATAGTAGAAGTGGATTTTTACGATTGAATCCCAATACACGACCTCACACAGGTGAGTTCGGTTCCCACCATTTCAGGTAGCTGAGCCACTAGAAATTTCGGCGAATCCTCCTGTTTCACAACATCCGATCGATTTTTGGTTCAGGGAGCTGAGCCACCAGAAATTTCAATATCTTCCACCGGAAACAACAATCGTTCAAAAACTCTTCACGCTGATTGTGAAATTTCTGGCTGACATAGTGAATTCTGACCAGCTATCCACGACAATCTATGGCAGATTCAACGAATTCAGGCAGAAGAACGTCGGCCTGATAACACTCCATACCTCCGATCAGTGCTAAAGATCAATTTAATAAGCTTTAAAAACAATGATCGCCAGAAAAATTGAGAATCGATCCAGATGATCGATCAAGCTTTTGTAGAAATTGGTTGAAATCCGGCGGTAGATTTCAGATTAGTTCCTGTAGAAATATTGAAATCCACCGATTGCTGAAACAAAATTTTTTTTGTTTTTAATGTTTTAAATCTGATGTTTTATCAAGACTTCAGATCTAAGAAAACCGGAAAGGCTACAGGAGTTCTGAGTTTCATCGGCAATTTTTTTCTTCTTTATTTATTTATTTATTTATTTATGCAGAACCGATTCATGTAACTACAAATTAAAAATTTTATGAAACAAAAACCGTAAATCAAAACATATTTCTTTTAATATGAACTATGAATGCTTAACAGAAATCAAAATGAAAATTCATAAAGAAGAAGAAGAAGAAGAAGAAGAGGAAAAGAAGAAGAAGAAGAAGAACTTACCGAATTGGAATGGTTAGAAGAGAGGTTGGAATCCTCTCTCTTGCTTCAGCCGTTGTCGGAATTCTCCACCGGAAAGAGGATGAGAAAAAGAGGGGAAAATAGGGAGAAGAAGAAGAAGAGGTAAGAAGAGGTGGAGAGGAAGGGGAAGAAGAGAGGGCTTGGGCAAAAGAGAGAAGACAAGCCTCTCTTCTCCCTACGTATGATATTTATAATTTTTAACTTTTCTCCATAAGTCCCTCTTCTTTGTAAAATTGTATTTCAAAAACCTCTCTTCAAAAAGTTATTTACAAAACAACTCAAAATGACTATGTTTTAGAAAATACAAAACTAAGTCTATTTTAACTCTAATTTTTTTATGATTTTCAAAAACTAAACTACTACAATTATGTCAAATACTAAAATAGGCATTAAAATGTAAAATAAAACTATTTTTCATGCATTTTCTGTTTTTAAATCATTTTAGCACATTTACTCGAAACTAACATAAAATTGGGTTTTTAAATCATTTTCTCATGAAATCATGCATATTTTTATATGAAATATCCCTAAAATATATGCATGATCAACTGTGCGTAAAGTGATTGCTTCTACCCATTTAATGAAATATTCTGTTGCGGTAAGAAAATATTTGTAGCCGTTTGAAGCTGGAGTGATGGGGCCCACAACATCAAAGGCCTACATAGAAAATGGTCATGGAGAGATAACAAATTGCAAATATGTTGCTGGCGCATGAATGAAAGGTGCATGCATCTAGCATAGAGCACACTTCTTCACAAAATGGTAGCAATCTTGTAGCATAGTCTTCCGATAATATCTTGCTCGGATGGTTTGCTTGATAAGAGTTTGGTAGTCGACGCGCGATCACCGCAAATGCCTTCGTGTACCTCCCGCACGACTTCCTTGGCTTCATCTTCATCTAAGCATCTGGCATATTCAGAACTGAATCCACGATAATAGAGGACGTCGACAGGAATAAAATATCGGGCAGACATGCGCTGAATCGCTCGCTGCTCTTTCTAGTGATACTCTAAGAGAATGAGACAAATATCTTCTCCTTGATGGGAGCCTTTCTGAGACTGTCTTTAGTTTGCTCAGACATCATCCTAATCATCATTTTCTTGAACATCTGATATGCAGCAGGATCAATGTCATCCCTATCATTCAGACTCTGTCTTCTGGTGGATCTTAGAGGATCCATTTCTTCTTGTCTGCTTCTAAAATCACTGATGCACTGATACAATGGTGTCTTCTTGCTTGATCTGATCTGAACCACTTGGGAATACTGATGCTCTCTACAGAATGATATGGATGATTAAATTTTGATGATGAAGATTCATGATAGAAATGAATATAGGAAAAATATTTGATGAGAATTTGGTAGATAATTGAAAGAATATCCCATTACTAGGGATTGAGTCGTCGCTGAGATTACGACAATTGTGTTGCCATTCTTTGCGAGGAGAACGAACAACTGCAAATATGCCTTGTCACCTAAGCGACGTCGTCAAACCAAGAATGAAGAATTTGAAAGATTTTTATTCATTGAAGGAAAAACATGATTGCATTAATAATAAACTTGAGAAAGAGGGGGCAGACAGACAATTTGGCACCACTCTATATGATCAGC
This sequence comes from Nuphar pumila, assembly GCF_984573655.1. Lineage (NCBI taxonomy): Eukaryota > Viridiplantae > Streptophyta > Magnoliopsida > Nymphaeales > Nymphaeaceae > Nuphar > Nuphar pumila. The sequence goes on along the minus strand of NC_143250.1, from coordinate 51,030,790 downwards.
AGAGACACGAGGACTGGAGAAAAGAGTGAGAATGATGAAAGAATCTCAGCCATATTTGGCAGAATGGTATGTTTTGGACCACTGCGCTGATACAAGGTTGAACTCTAGCATAACCCCTGATAGTAGCCGAGCTTCTACGCGCTTCTGTCTCTAAGAAAATTTCCTGACGCATCACTCTGGATAGTAGTAGGTACAGGAAAATGAGCCAAGTAGCTTGAACTGCTTGCCATACACATATGTATATCTGGGAAGAAAGCGAGCCCTTCAGTGCATATAACCATCGCATACTGAATTCTTTTTCGAGCTATTCTGGATAATGAGCTGACTTTTGCAAATGCCCCATACTGTCGGTAGATCTCGATCAGTTTCACATAGTCATTTCCATTTTCTTCAATCAGTGGCAAAGACTTGTGTCCAGTCATGCGAGCTACATCTTTAGGGTCCAGACCCTTGACATTGATCAAAAAATTGTTGCTCCAATGGATCTCCAGGCTGACCGGCTGGCTCGGGCAGTCCCATAATCTCTGAAAATTCGTCCATCAACAGGGTCATCTCGCCCCATGGGAACCAGAACGTGCAAGTGCGCGGATTCCACCGCTCTGCCAGTGCATGGATCAGATTGCCGTTAACTGTCAATTTTCCCACTGCGGATGTCAGTTCCAACCCGCATTCGCTCAAGTAGTCCGAAAACATACAGGAGAAGTTTTTGAAACAAATGTAGTACCACCAGGGGAAGAAGGGTCCGGTGCTGAGAGATCGATGCTCAGGAAGACTTTGTCGCACCTCGTAGGAGATGTGACCCTCAGAAAAAACAGAGTTGAGCTGACTGAATGCCATTGGATAGGAAGATTGAAATTAGACTTTGGAAAAATACAAGAATTTTGAAAATTGCAGGCAGGATAAAGTGAAATGCTGAAAATTCGAAGTCCAGAGGAACGAAAGAATGAAAAATCACCTGGAGTTTTGAAGAAAAAGTGAATAATTTGGAAAAATTGTCCAAGGTTTACAAAGAAATGCTTTATAAATGGGAAAATGAAGTATTTTGGAAAATTATCCAGTATTTTGGAAAAACTGAGAAAAATATGGGAAAATAAGATGAAAATGAATATCATACATTCAATCACAAACAATTATGCACATACAACATTCCCTAAGAAGCTGACTCTAAATGCATCAATTTTGAAAGAGCTTTAGGACTCTAATCCTAACTCTAGGCTCAAATCAACTGTGTCCAATCATGCTATGCCGATATACTCGAACCGAGGCTCGATGTACGTGGCATAAAAATTCATCTCCGGGTCTAGGCTTGTGTTTTCCCAACATCCTTGAGCGCCTGCCGATATACGTTGGACTATGGCCCTTGGTACGTGGCAGGGGGGCATTAGCCCAAATAAGTGGCCCAGTTGTGAGGCTCTGTCCCGAACTATGGTTCTAGAAGAGAGCCCAGCAACGTGAAGACCAGGTAGACATAGGTGGGGTGGTTTTTGAAATATGATCACATGCAGACAAATAGAGGGATCTAAGTCCTAAAGAGAGTGTTTTCATACAAGTCCTAGATTGAGGAGTGTTGTATTTCAGACCTAAGTCTAAGTTAGCATGCATAATTCTCCTCAATATGGTCCTACCAAACCATGCCTAGTCTACACGCAATCCATGCCAGTTGGGTTCAAGTCTAGGCTCCTAGGTTCACATGATATCAGAAATTAAAGCTGACATTCCATAGAACATAATTTTGATAATTGAGCTAAGTTAAAGCATATAATTGATCAGGCGAAGACAGGTCCCATCACGGTCGCCAAACCTGTTATAATCGCAAAATTTTTTCCCTCTCTTGCGAGAAATAAACGAAATTCGCGAGTCAAACTCGACCAAAGTTTTGAAATTGGTTTTGAAAATTACTCGCCCCCGTTTTGAAAATTTGCGGAAAAATTTCGTAGAATGGGATCCGCCTGTCGGTACGAGGTTCAATCGTTTCTGGCGCCTTTACCAGGGGTAATTGAACCAAGGATCAATTACGTGCTTTAACTCAACTCAAATATCTAAATTATGCTCTATTTTTCCTAGAATGCACAAAGAATTAGGCTTGTGCTATGAAATTTTGAAAATAATGCAAGTTTGAGAAACATGATGTTTGCTTTGGAAAATTGAAATATGTTGGAAAAATGATTGGAAAAGTACTTGAAATTGGGATTCCTGGGAAAATCATTGAAGTTCATTGAAAATCAGAAATTTGCATTAGAAAGTGATTTCTCAAGAAAACTTGAACTTTGGAAAATCGATTTTGAAATTTGGAATTTCTTTTCTGAGAAAATGGATTTTACAATTTTGAGAAAATCTAAGAAATTCATTGGAAAATAACTTTTGAAATGAAAAATGGATTCTCAGGAAACTAAGTTCTCAGGAAAATGGGAAATCTGAGAAAATCGATCTTTTTGAAAACTTGAGACTTCGAAATTTGAGAATTTTAAAACATTGGAAAATCTTGGTTTGAACTTGGGAAATGATTTGAAATCTCTTTTAAAAACTCAGGATTTTGAGAAAATCAGATCTTACGAAAGACTTGGAAATTCTTGAGAAAATTGAATTTTCTAAAATTGAAATTAGAAAATGAATTTGAAAATAATGCAATTTGAATGATATGAATGAATGAATATGAATTTGAAAAGGGAATTTTATTGAGAAATTGGGAAATCCTTTTAAAACTTTGAGAAATGCAGTGCATTTTGAAGTTAGCCTAAGAGTGTAGGCTGAATGTGGCTAATATGAAGATCATAAATCTTGGTTTTCTTCGTATTCTGACTATGGCCATAAATACGAATCCCATCGAGTTTATAAACTCCATAAGAGCTTGTGCACATGCCATTCATGTAAACCATAGTGAATTTGAAATAATGTGCATGAATCATACATCACATATTAAAATTTGCATAAATTAAACTATATGCAATGTAGCCCTATTCTAAGCAGAAATATAACTCTTATTCCAAATATTACATTAATTTTTACATTGAATTGAAATAAAAGAAATAAAATCTAAATCTTCTTCTTGAATGTTCCTGCAAAACTAGAAAACAAGGTTAGCACAAAAATATAGGTTTTTCTGAATTTATCCGAAAATATGGGAAATTATCAGATATTATTCAGATATAAACCCGAAATCATACCTCCCTTGATATAAACATGATAAATAATGAATAAATTTCGAAAATAAACTTGAAAATTCGAAATTGGGGTCAAAATGACCAAAATACCCCTAATGATCTTAAAATCAGGGTTTTCTGAAAGAATTTTTGTAAATTTTGGAATTTTGAAAATCAAATGAAATAAACCAAACATAATATGATAAAATATGATGATATGCATGAAATTTTGGAGAATTAGAAATTGAAATTTTGAAATTTAGGTCAAAATGACCAAAATACCCCCGATAACAAGACTATGGCCTTGAAACCAGGGTTTTCTGAAATACATTTTGCAAAATTGAAAAACATGAAATGCAAATGATATTTAAATTAACCCTAATATGATTCTACATGCTAATTTACATGAATAAAACCCTAAAATGGCGAAAATATCAAAAAAATATCAAATTTAACCTGGTTTTCGCCTGATTTTAAAGCTAAACTGACATATAGAGCAAATGAATTTGGAATTAAGCCAAATTTGGCATGGACACCTAAAATAACCATAATAACATAATGTAACTCGATTTTTTTTTTTGTATTTTTAAATATGGAAATTCAAATAAAAACCTTAAATTTTATGATTTATGCCTAAAATGGTGATTCTAAAGGGGATTTTGGATATCAAACTTCCTTAAAATTTTCCCAAATTTTATGGGGTGACAGAGGACAGTAAGTAAAGTATTTTTTCCTTTTACACTTTATGGTTTTGACCTATGGTCGGAGCTGTGCCACTCCGGCAAGTCGGATCGGAATCCGGCGACTCTAGGATTTGGGGGAAACAGACAGGTTTCAGGAGAAAATGTGGGAAAAATAGCAAACAGATGGGGAAAAGGTTGAAATTGTGGGAAACTATCCCTGACAAACAGGGGAAAGTTTTATCTTTTGACACCATTGGGATTCAGGTTATGGTTTGGAAAAAGCCATACTGTTATCAGAGACCTAAATCTCTGAGATTTCTGGACATTGGAATCTGTTAGACAGAAAGAGAAAATCCGGGAAAACTACTGAGACAGATCTAAAAATTTCCAAATTTTGGGAAACGACAGGAAATAATGTTAGAAATAACTTTCATGTTGAAAGTGTTTGCAGAAGAGCTACGGATTGAACAGACTCGGTGCATTAGGGTCTGTCTATACCCTGATGAAAGAAAATTGAGATTTTCCCAGAGGTCTGGGAAATTCGATTTTTTACAGAAATCAAAACTAATTAGAAATACTTAAAAATTTCCATATCATTAGTATATTCAATCATGAATTCACTGTGATTTTTTTAGAACAATCCAGATCTCCCACAAGGGTGGTGTCGGAGGTTATTGTCTGCTAAAGCAGAAATTGGAATTTCTGAGAAGTCCAAAACCCAAATTAGGATTTTGCTTTGTTCATGGGGTTACAAAACTTGAATGAAGCCATTTTTTTTACAGGAAAGTAAAAACATATAAATCTAACAATATTAAAATTTCAAGAATTTATTGATGGAATGTTAAACAAGAAATAATGACTGGACTGAATGCTTAATATTCAAACCTATAGACTCTAGTCAAAGCACTAACAAAATATGCTATATGAATAAAACATTAATTCAAATAACAAAATGAACTTAAATGCAATGTAAAAACTATATGGGAAAAGATAAAACGAAAATGTAAAGAGGCATAAAGTATTTCATTGATTTTGGCTATTGAGAGGAGGGACTTGATCCATTCGTCGGACATATCCCTTCCTCTACGCAGCCCACAATCATGAGAAGCCCATGAAGTTCTAATAAAAAAAAAACCAATAGAGCATATGCAGGCTTACCTTAGATTGGTTTGGATCAGCTGGAGGTCTTGCTGCTATGGTGAAGGTGATGAAGGCTGAACCTTAGCCATTTGATGTGGTGTTGAAGTGGTGGCTGGATCGGTTGAGGGGGAGGCAGCTGCTAAAGGAAGGTTGCCGCCATGCGTGGAGGTTGCTGCTGGTGGTTGGAACCGATGGAGGAAGCTGCTGCAAGGTGGCTACCAATGGTGGAAGTGAAGCAAGGAGATGGCTGGAAGAGATGCAGCAAAGATGGTTGCAGCCAAAGGAGAGAGATAGAGAGAGAGAGAAGCGTGAGATTAGAAGATGGGGCAGCCGTTCTTTTTTTTTTTTTGGTTTTAAACTTAGGTTTTAATTGTCCTCTAACCTAGGTCTTAATGACCTAATGAAAAAGGAAATCCCCCCTTTACGTGAATGGGTTGGAGGTTGGGGAAAAAGAAAGAAAGAAAGAAGGAAGGGAAGAAGGAAAAGGGAAAGAAGAGGAAGAAGAAAAGGAAGAAAAAGAAAGAAAAGGGAAAAAGAAAGGAAAGAAAGAAAATGAGGGAAAAAGGAAAAGGGAAAGAAAAATGAGGGAAAAAATGGAAAGTGGGGCTGGAGGCTTAGGTGACCACCTTGTGGGTCCCACCTCCTCTCTAAAATAAAATAAAATAAAAATAAATAAAAATCAATAAAAACAAAAACAAACAAATAAAAAGAAACATTTTTTAATAAAGTAGAAATGTAAATGAATGGGCCATCTCAGAGCGGGTCCAAATTTCACTTTTGAAGTTCATTTTGACGATTCAAGGGGTAAAATAGTTTTTTCAGAAAATATTAAGACGAAACAGGCTATTTTTGGCAGTTTTTGAAATGAGCTCGGATTTTGAAGTTCAATACCTTGTTGCGAAGCAAATCTAGTGTAGAATTTGAAAATTTGATTTTGAAAGAAATCCGGATTGTTTTTCTCGAGAAAATATTTCCAAACGAAATGAGCTATTTTTGGCAGTTTTTGAAGCGAGCTCGAATTTTAAAGTTCAATACCCCGTTGCGAAGCCAATTCAGTGTAGAATTCAAAAATTTGAGTTTGAAATAAATCCAGATTATTTTTCTTGAGAAAATATTTCCAAATTTAGACTCCCGGGGGTAAAAATATCAATTTTGGAAACCCGGGGTTTGAAATTGATTTCTGAAAGTTTTTAAAACTCAATCTGGATTGAAATTTATAAAACTGGAGTTCTGGACCTCGAAAATGACATGAAATGTTATGAAATGCTGAGAAATGATATGAAATGATGAGAAATGACATGCGAAATGCAGACCTTGAATGAAGAATTTTGGATGTTAGACCCCGATTGACACTTGTACCAGTTCAAAAAGCATTAAAATTGATAAATATTTGCAAAATAGCTCAAGAAATGGTTTTCGGGACTTTACTGGGTTAGAGTGACACTGAAAATTGGGGTTCGAGCTGAATTAAACTGAAATGAGCTGGATTGAGCTGAGTTTTAGAGTTTCAGAACTCAAGTGAACTAACCAGACATTGACTCAACTGATCTTTCCAGCTAAATTTTAAAGAAAAGCTGCCATTTTTAGAGAAATAGTGCGAAATGGTCACTGAAGCGAAGTGAATTACGAATCTGAGCTGGGTTTGAGCTATAAAAAAGGTCAGTAATACTGACATGAACTAAAATTGAAGCTCGAACACTAGCTCAACTGACTGAACTCAGCTCAACTTCAGCTGAAAGAGCTGAAACAGGCTAAAATGGGCTCCTAGACACTTGGAAATGGTTTTGAACTGAAACTGGAGCACTTGAGCTCCTGGTGAGCTCAGGCTAGACTCTAAAGAATATGACTGACTATGAATGACTGACTCAGAGACAATTGGCTTGGATTTGAGTGAGAAATGAGCTTATTTATGAAGAAATGATCCCATTTTGGCAGGAATTGTCAGAAATGAAAATGGTTTGTTCATTGTGAGCTCAAATGAGCTTGAAATGACTGATATTCTAACTGTTTTGAACTGACCAACAAGCTTGGGTGACTCCGACTGACTGGGGTCCGGGATAACCTAGGGGTAAAATAGTAATTTTCCTAATGAAAATGGGTAAAATGGTGATTTTCTGAAACTGACTCGGGGTTTGACTCCTACACTAACCTAACAGGGTTGGCACTGCACGAGGAGGGTTATTTGAGAATGGATGAGGAAAATTTGGAGTGTTTACAATTACCGAGCCATGTATCCACATATAGAACATAAAAGGATTTATAATTGAGTTGCATATACATATACTTACTCGATGTATGGGTCGATCGCTGAGCAATTAAAAAGAATATAGATTTGTGTTGCATCTTGCTCTCGCTCTGTCAATAGCCTTGATCGGCAACTACCAAATGCATGCCCAAGTGGTTGAAATATCGACAGTTTGTCAGCTACAGTTACTTGTTCTCCATCATCGTTACGGGGCGGGCATGTGTAACGTGTTGGAATATGAGGTTCGAAGTACATAGATGAGAAATTTGAAATCTCTTCTAAAGTGTACGCCTCACAAATAGAGCCTTCTACTCTTGCTTTATTACGAACCTTTTTTTTAGGTCGAACATGCATCTGACAAGAATATACATTTCAAATTTTAAATATTTGTCATTAAAGTGACAAATATAAAAAAACATATACCTTTCAAATGGGTACATCCATCGATATTGCACAAGGCTACCAACCCTTAGTTCATATGGCAGATGTATGATCAAATGTTCCATAATATCAAAAAATGCTGGCGGAAATATCTTTTCTAGCAGACAAACAGTGGTAATGACAGAGTCCTCAAGATTCTTTACATCTGATACTACGACCTCCAATGCGCACAATATTCTGAAAAATCCGCTCAACTCAGACAATACCCCCCATATAGGTTTGTCTAACATATCATGGAATGCTAGGGGTATCAATCGTTGCATAAAGATATGACAATCATGGCTCTTCAACCCATATAACTGTCCATCGTCAATCTTCACAGCCCGAGCAATGTTAGAGACATATCTATATGGAAATCTCAGTTGTCTCAACCATTGACATACATGTTTTATTTGATCAGGTCCGAGCACGTACTTTGCCTTTGGTTTCAGTACTTTGCCATTATACTCTTTGAGTTCCAATTCTGGTCTTTTACATATTAATTTTAAATCCATACGGGCCTTCGGATTATCCTTCATTTTTCCTTTAATATTCATTTCTGTATTGAACACATTATCAAACACATTTTTCTCTACATGCATCACATCCAAATTATGTCGTATCAATAGGGTCGGCCAATACGGTAGTTCTCAAAAAATAGATTTCTTCGTCCAATTGTGATCCTTCCCAAATCCACGGAAGGGTGTAGGACTGCAGGCATCTGTTAATACAACTGGAAAGTATCGCAATTTTCTTAGAATCTCTATGCCAAACAATCTTGAGGATGGACCTTCCATTTCAGTTGTGCCTGCTTTAAACACATTCTTTTGTCGTCGGAATGGATGATCGCTGGGTAGAAATCGACGATGGCACTCAAACCAGCAAGGCTTCCTTCCATGCCTCAATCTAAAAGCTTTGGAATCCTCCATGCAGTACAGACAAGCCAACCTCCCATGTGTGCTCCAACCAGATAGCATACCATATGCAGGGAAGTCACTGATTGTCCATAGAACAACGACCTTCATGTTGAAATTTTGTTTTTTGTGGGCATCATACGTGGTAACACCGTCATCCCACAGTACTTTTAGTTCATCAATCAATGGCCTTAGATATACGTCAAGATTTTGGCCAGATGAGGTCGAACCAGGGATCAACAGAGACAAGAAAAGATTTGGACGTTTCATACACAAGCTTGGTGGAAGGTTGTATGGAGTTACAAATACTGGCCAGCATGAGTATGGAGTTGATCTACCCCCAAATGGATTAAATCCATCTGTACATAGACCGAGTCTAACATTTCGCACTTCCATTGCGAAGTTCTGATGAGTACGATCAAAGTGCTTCCTAGCTTCAGCGTCAACAGGATGCGTGATCTTGTTTTCATCGTGTCAAACTTTATTTTCATGTCATCTCATGTGTTTAGCTGTCCTTGAAGACATATAATCACTGCAATCTAGGAGTGATAGGAAAGTAACGGAGCGACTTGTATGAAACTTCCTTTGATCTCGTGCTACCATTGCCTCTTGTCTTTGGCTTGAACCGAGGATGCCCACATGACGGGCATGATATGTTGTTTTCCTGCTCCTTGAAATACAACATGCAGTGATTTGGACAAGCATCAATCTTTTTGTAACCCATACCTAGAGCGTTGACCATAACTTTCGCACGATAGAAATTTTGTGGCAATTTCTCATCTTTGGGCAACATACTCTTCACAATCATGCACAAACGGTCAAAACATGATTGACTCAAATTATACTCGGACTTCAAATTCATTAGTTGAAGAACTGCAGACAAGATAGTGTGACTCTCACAACCGTACAAAGTGGCTCATCAGTATCTCTAAGTAAATCATAAAATCTACTAGCTGCATCGTTTGGTGATTCTTCATCTACGACAGTTCTTACATCACTAGAACTCATAGCAGAACCCAGTTCTGTTCCTGCGGCATCAAATATCAAATTCGTATATGGATTATCGTGCACCACATTCACCCGTGCATCAAAATCATTTCTAAATTCTTCTCCATGAAACATCTAGTTCTGATAATCACTCACAAAACCCTTCCTGTATAGGTGATGTCTAACGCCATGAGCTTCTACAAATCGATTATTCTTACACATCTTGCAGGGACACCTAATCTGACCTGTGAGATCCACTGTACTGATACTTGCCGTTGCAAATTCAATAAAATTGTCAACACCATCCATATATTCATGCGATAACTCATTGTCCACTATCCTACGGTACATCCATTCACGGTTTGCAGTCATTTTCTTATGATGTTACGAATAATATCCTAACGAATTAAAAGAAAACAATCAGAATACTACGATGAAGAACATATCAAATTTATCATGCAATATATGATGTCATACAATCACAAGAATTTAGATGCATGCATTGATAACTTAATATTTTCATGTGCAAACTATTCATGACACGATACAATCATTTGAAACATGCTTTCATTATACAATTTCACATGAAAGTCATAATCAAATTGAAAGTTACATGTAAGCATGGATACAATTACATCAAACATTGCAATACATCGTAATCATTCAGATCAAACAAATGGCAAACATGTACCTGCAGCAAACACACTTCAATATCTCACTAACTACTACCATGCCTAGCATGGACTTCGTACTCCAAAAATAAGAACACTTCAATATTCATACATTAAAATCATGCTCAGCATGATCTCCGAACTCCAACGAAGCAACCCTAAATATCAATAACTAAGTGAGTGTGTGAACAATAAAGTGTTATATCTAATAAATTAAATAACATGTGATACGCTTGCATCACTTACTTACCACAAATGGCTGAGCACGAGCTGGTTCCGTTGAAAAATCTGCACAAAAAAACACTGTTTTAAAATGAAGTCACCATGAAAAAAAAAACTGTTCTGGCAAGGGGTCGACTCCCCTGCTGTTCTGGCAGGGGGTCGACCCCCTTACAGAACATAGGGGGTTAACCCCCTTACGAAACATAGGGAGTTAACTGACCCCCTGTTCGGGCAGCGGGTCGACCCCCAGCCTGCTACGGCAGGTGGTTAACCCCCTGCCGGGGTCGACCCCCTGCCGGAAAGGCAGGGGGCAAGGGTCCCCTGCCGGAAAACGCAGGGGGGTAGCCCTCTGCCAAAAACGCAGGGGGTTAACCCCCTGCCGGAAAACGCGGGGGTTAACCCCCTGCCGGAAACGGCAGGGGACGCAAGGGGTTAATCCTCTGCGTTTTCCGGCAGGGGGTTAACCCCCTACGTGAAAACAGGGGTTAACCCCCTGCGTGAACCGGGAGGGGGTTAACCCCCTGCTGACCGGGAGGAGGTTAACCCCCTGCCGACCGGGAGGGGGTTAACCCCCTGCCGGAAACGGCATGGGGGCGTCCTTTACCTTTCTCCGGGCGGCGGACGGTGGGACCGGCGGGAGTGGGACCGGCGAACGGCGGGAGCGGCGAATGGCGGGAGCGGCGAACGGCGGGAGCAGCGAAAGAAGAAAAGGAAAAGCTGCCTGGGATTAGGGTTATTCGAAAGTTAGCGACAGATTAATTCTGTCGCTAAGCCAACGCAAAATCAAATTTACGAAAATAGCGACGGATGATATTCTGTCGCCACATCCGTCGCTACTTAGCGACGAACTAGATTCCGTCGCGAACGTCGTCGGTAAATGGTGCGATCGTAACGACAAAACAGTACGTCGCAACATCCGTCGCTACTTAGCGACGGACTAGGCGACAGACTATATTCCGTTGCTATTTTCGTAAGATTCATTAATTATAGCGACAGATGTTTGTCGCTCGCTAATCCGTCACTAACTAGCGACGGAAAGATTCTGTCGCTAACGTCCGTCGCTAACAACGTATTTTCTTGTAGTGTATGACATATTTCACTTTACGATAGACCTTCCTATATTAAAATTTCCTTTTATAGAAAAATAATTTTTGAAACTATATTCTTCTTGTCATCTTTTCTAATATAATATACTCTCATCAACACTATCTTCCAAAGAATGATTTGATCTATCATTCACAAGAACCTTAAGCCACAACTCACGAGTCCTCAATTCAACTAAAATCTAAATTTCATTGACTTCAATTGTCATTGACTTGCTATCATAATAATTTTCATTCCTCTATTTAATGAAATGATTCATTCCTCACCAAATTCATTCGAAAATTCTATCATCCTACAAGCTCTTACGCTCTCCATTTTCTCATTTTCTCCAAGTCTTTATTCTCTCAATATTAGTTGCAATGGCATCCTACTCAAGAACTTCTGATGTCAACATGATTGAGGCGGCCGAATTGAGATATCATGATCTCATTCACCACTTCAACTCCATTAACTCTCTGCCGATCCAAACTGGTAAGCTTGTCCACTTTGAGGCATTCCCGTCCTTCGACTTAGAAACCTCCCTTCAAGATTTTGTTTACATATTAGGATCATCCAACCCCATGTCCATTTATCCTCAGCTAATCAAAATTTTCTACACCAACCTTTCAGTCAACCATGACCAGTCAACTATCACATCCATGGTCCATGGAAAAACTTTTTCTTTCGAGATTCCTTTGTTAGGCAGTATTCTTAACATTCCTTCTTATGGCATCAAACTCCCCAACATAGTACCTATAGATCGTACCGTGTTTAAGAAGATCCTCCACTCCACTCGTTCAACCCACTTCCCGTGGCATACAAGCAATTTGAAACCTCATGCTCTGCTGTTGTCATAGATCCTATCCTCCAATGTCTTCCCTAAACCACCATCCAAGGGATTCATCGCAAACAAAATTTCTCTTCTCCTCTATGCGATCTTCTCTAACTTCCCCATAAATTGGTCCAGCATTATTTTCAACAACATGATTACTTTTCGCACCTTTCGTTCTCTCCCATTCGGGTATTTCATCACCCACATACTTCAGTATTTCCAAGTGCCACTTCGAAATGATGTCGTCTCCTTTTCCATACATGTCTTTGATGACTCCTACTTTCTTGAGGAAGGGTCACCTCAACACTGCTCTGACGACGAAGGCCATGGTGAAGCAGATCCAGCAACAACTTCTGAACTGGACATCTTCTCAGCACTTGTCAACGTCTAGAATACCCAGGTTCTCCTTTTGAGGAACCAAGCTTCCCTGCACCAAGCCTTTGAATCTTTGAAGATAGGCCAAGATGCTTTACTACTGAAGTTCAATCCCACATCCGATTCTGACTGAACTTTTCTATTTGGTCTGTAATAATAACACTTTTTATACTCTGATCCCCTCCTTTTTGTCTATGACAAAAGGGGAGAAAAACCTGTCTCCTTTGTTGGAGAAAAGTACTCTTATTCTCCCTTGTTGAAGAAAAATACTTTGATCCATACCTTACACTTAAAACTGTTATGTTTTATGCATTTCTATGATATCATGCATAGGGCTTTTTGACAGGGGGAGCATATTTTGTCATCATCAAAAAGGGGAAAATGTTAAGAAACTATGTTTTGATGACACATAATATGATATACTGTCATATATGCTTTAATATGATATGATGCTATACTTTCATGAAAAATGTTATATTATGACTAGATATGATTTGTCATGTATTTAACGAGTATTTGATGCAAGGTTATTTCACCTAAAAAGAATGGAGACAACCTGCTCAAGTACAACTATTTGATGAAATCATACTCTCTGAAGAAAAAGCTTGATGGGCCATACATTCTTAAAGATCATCCAAGGAGATCGGCTACTTCAAGATGATTTTTTTTTCTTCTTTAGAGTCATTTATAACAGAACCTTCAAAAGCATGCATATTGCATATTTCATATTACATGCTTTATCATACAAGCCATCTATTTTACAAAATGATATGTTTTCATAAAAGGATACGATATCTCAAAAACCACCTTTTTGAAAACAAATCATTGTACTTTCTTACATGCATTTATGAAAAAGACAACTTGAAAAGAAATAAAAGCTAATGATTTCAAGTATGAAAGAAAAAGACAAAATGAATTTAATACATAATCGTCTACCTTGTATTGACAAATTGAGAAAACAAATATTATTTTATACAAGACAATTGTGTTTGGAAAAGACTTTATTTACTTTATACACTCAAGAATGTCGACTTACTTAAAGTCATCATTCTTTCTGTAAGCATTAAAAGCCACCTCAAAAGCATTTGAGAAATGACTATTTATTTAATAATAAAATCCACATTCAAGAATGTCGACTTACTTAAAGTCATCATTCTTTCTGTAAACATTAAATGACACCTCAAAAAGGATTTGAGAAATGACCATCTTTAAATAAAGTACTCAACAAAGCATTTATTGTACTTACATGCATTTAACCAAAGAAGTGACGATTTGTAAGAAAAATACTAATATACTACAAATCATTAAATTGAGTAAAGACAAAACTACATGATAACATACACTCTAACGTTCAATGTACTACAAATCATTTATTGTAAAAATAGACCTTTTACAAATTATATCTTAAATAAAAAACAATAATGAATAGTGTACCCCAAATACTATACTTTTGGAAAGAAGACTTTTTGAAAAAGCAATATAGTACACACAAACTTGTTTTTGAAATGACCTATCACCTCTTATCCCAAAAGGACAATCATTTCAAAAAGGCAACGACTATTTTCTTGAGGCTATATAAATACAAACAAAATAGTATTTCAAACAAGACATGTGAGCTTACAAAGAGAAAAATTCCTATTCAATATTCGAAAAAGAAAGAGAAAAAGTCAAGAATAGCTATTTGACAAAGAGAATCATCTGAGTGAAAAGAAAAGATCATTATGAGAATCCTCAATCGTGCATTCATATCATTCTAAAGGTTCTATAGGAAGTATTCTAACTTTCTGTTATTCACTGTATCCCTTCTCTGTTGAGAGAAGTAGACCTCTGAGAAAGAGGGTGTTTTCTTCTCTGTTAAGAGAAGTAGACCTCTGAGAAATAGGGTGTTTTCTTCTCTGTTGAGAGAAGTAGACCTCTGAGAAAGAGGGTGTTCCCTTCTCTGTTGAGAGAAGTAGACCTCTAGGAAAGAGGGTGATTGTACTATTTATCTGGTAACTCGGATTTTATAGTGAAAGGCTCAAGTGTTTTTGCTTGGGGACTGGATGTAGGTCAATAACTCGACCAAACCAGTATAAATCTTGTGTCTTAAGTGTTGTGCCTTATTGCCTTTAATTTTTATATTATCGATCTTTTTCATATTTCACTATTCACCCCCCCCCCCCTTTAGTGAAATTTCAGAACATGTTTTTGAAAACATTCTTACCTATATTGTCCCGGTCTTCACGTTGCTGGGCTGTCTCACTGAACTATAGTTCGGGAGAGAGCCTCACAACTGGACCACTTATTTGGGTTCGCGCCCCCCTACCACGTACCTAAAGGCCATAGTCCAAGGTATATCGGTAGGCACTCAATGATGTTGGGAAGCCTTTACCTTAGAACCGGAGAAATATTTCTATGCCACGTACTTTGAGCTTCGGCTTCAGTATATCGGCATACCTTGATTGGAATCAGATGATCTGAACCCTAGTGTTAGGATTAAGGTCCTACAACCCATTTCAAAATATTGCATTTAAAGTCAGCCTTTAGGGAGTGTTGTTATGCATCCTTGTTTGTGCAGTTGTGATTATGCAATGTTTCCTTGTATTCTCCTATATATATCAAATCTTTTTCAAAACCTTGGGTATATTATTCAAAATTTTCCCTTATTTTCAAAAACCCAGGTGTATATTTTTTTCCTTTTCCTACATTTTTTTTCGTCAAATTTTCTTTAAAAACCCTGGAAATCCCTTTTCTAAATTCCCTTGATCTTTCAAAATTTTCAGGATTTATGTCTATCCTCTTCTTTCTTCAAGAGTCTATCTGTAAGTCCTGTATTCTATCTAATTCTCCTCATTTTTTTCCAGTATCATTCCAATGGCATCCAATTCCCTTGATGTTGTCTTTTCCAGAGATCATGTCTTCTATCAAATAAGGGATAGAACCCCGGATCATCGGGTCATCCAGTCTCATTCCTTCTTCCACTGGTGGTATTATTCTTGGTTCACCACCTTCTCGCGTATGTTCCCAGACCACTTGGATGATTGTGGATTGAAGATGACATCAGCACTGGGCAAGCGAACCATCAACGACAACCTGATTCAAGCTATGGCAGAACGGTGGAATCCACGTACCTGCACATTTTGGTTTCTATGGGGGAGAGATGACTCTGCTAATGAACGAATTCAGTGACATCATGGGATTGCCAGAGCCAGCTAGTCAGCCAGATGATCCGGTCAAGCAGCAGTTCCTGATCAATGCCAAAGGGATAGACATTCGAGAAGCATTAGTCAGGGCAACAGGGAGCAGATCCTGGCCTCTCACTAAGATCGGCAGAAGTCAGTTCATCGATCTGTTCGGACTCTATCGCAAGTATGGAGCCTACAAAGAAGTTGACACCTTGTTCCGAGCAGCAAAAGAAAGAATCCAGCATGCCATGGTCCTATGCACAGTAGGATTGGCGTTCTTCCAAGACGGTCAGAATTTCATCGATGTCAGAGTCACCCAACTCTTTCGGAGATGGGAAGCAAGCAGACTCGTCAACTTTCAGTTTCCATGGCAGCTCTAGCCTTTCTCTACCGAGGTTTAGCTCATTTTGCCCTTGGAGAAACCATTCTGGTAGAAGGATGCACTTATGCCTTGCAGTCGTGATTCCTGAGTGTGAACACCCCAAAATTTTCAAAATCTTTTAAATATTCCCCTTTTGCCCCTAAATTCATTTTTTGAGTAAATAAGTCATTTTAAATCTAAATTCCAGTTCATTTCTCAAGTTTTATTGAAATTAAATTCATTTTATATGTTTAAATTGATTTTGGATCTGGATCCATTTCCCAGATCCAAATCTAAATCTCCTTGTTCAAATTTTAAATTAAAATTATAGAAAATACCAAAAATAATTTTTAAATAGCTCGGACAGTCCATCTGACATCCGTTTGGATCTATCATGTTGTATTTCTCGATTCAAGTGTAAAAAACTCGAACATTTTCTTAAAATCTAGGTCCAAACCCCTTTTTGAAGAAATTTTCCCGAAATGGTCTAAAATCTCAGAAAGATACTTTTGTAAATATTCTTTTTAGAAAAATACAAAAAATTAGGGTTTAGTCTTTATTTTCTCATATTTTTATTCCAAAAATACAAAAAAATCAAAATACTCAGAAAAGAGCAAAAAAATAATGAAAGAAAATTGCAAAAAAATAGAAATGTTTTTTTATTTTTTTATTTTAGAGAAACCCGTTTTCTGAAAAACTTTTTTAAGGAGGCCTCTTTTTGAAAAAAATAAAACCTCATGCAAAAGCTCACAAAATCGGGTTAGGGTTTCGAACCCTCTGAAGTTTTCCCTCTTGCGGCTTCTCCTCTCCAAACAGCTGCATGCCCCCATGTGCGAGCTCCTCCATCGCCCTCCAACCTTCCATCTTCAACAACTCCTTCTTCCCTCAACCTTTCATCTCCAACAACAAATCCCCCCCTTCGAGATGCTTCTTCCCCCTCTTTAAGAACCAGCAGAAGCAAAAACGAAGACCATCCGTTATCACCCCCGCACCCTTCTCTTCTTCATGCATTGATCCATTTCCACCCTTCCCCCTTTCCTGTACATTCCTCTTCTTCTCTTCTCTCCCCCTCTCCATCTCCTCCTCATTCCTTCTGAATTGATTGTAAGAGCCCTGGCCCTAGCGATGATAGTTGAAGCCCTCCTTCAAAAACCCTGCAGAATAGAGGTAATTGTTCATCTACGTTTAGATTTTCAGTAGTTATTTCTGTGGGTTTTGGATTTTTCCCATCCTTTACGTATTGATGATCGACGATGCCTCACAATGGCATCGCCGATTCATTTGCTTTTTTCTGAACTTCAATTTCATTTCTGTATTTATCTTGTCTTATTTCTTTCTTTTTCTTTTTATGATTTCCCTTTCAGTTTTCTTTTTTTTTAAAGCTTTTTAACCTCCATTAACGCACCTTGGAGCTGCGTTGGGTTGCTTCTAACAATCTCAACCCCTCCCCGTGCAATAGAAACGGAATACATTATTCCAACATTTTTTTTTCTCTTTCGTTTTCTTTCTTGTTTTTCTTTTGCCTTTTCCTTTCTCTAAGTTTTGATGCTTTCATTAAAGTTTCTTCTAATGCTCGGTTCCACCCTAATAATCGTGCATTATTTTCTAGATCTTTTCTGTTAATTTTTTTTTTTACTTTGATCATCGATCTATTTCGACTAATGTGTTAATATCAGTTCCTAGAAGGCGTAGGATTTTTCTCTGTTTATAATCAGTTATGTCACCATTTTTTTTTCCTTTTCTTTTTGCATCTCATTCTTGTATCTGGCCTCATTCCTTCTGTTGTTCATTATTCTCTGTATATCAGTAATTCGGTTTTGCAATCCAACTTCCTGTTTATGACATTTTGATCACCCTCCTGTATATTGAAAAGTTCCCACTGCATCTTTACCCCTTGCTTCAAGTGCGATCAAATGTTGTGGTGTAATGGTTCACAATATCCCATCAGATGGATAAAATGGTTATTAACAAATGAGAAAGCTGTGGTTGAATTTGGGTAGTAATTTTTGAACAGCTTGGTAGGTGGGATGAACGAAGGATGTCTCAAGTTATTGTTTTTTTTTTTTTATATATATATTGGGTTTCTGTAATCTCAATCATGTTCTTAAATACGATGTTACTTCGCAGTATACCATATAAGCATTTGCAGGTGATCTACGAGACAAACTTGAATGGCGCAGAAATTTGGAAGAGGACGATGCGTTGATGTACACCTTGAGTCCAAAGATTACCTTCTCTCTTAATCCTCTTTCTTTGTCTTCTCCCATGCTTATGATCCTGCTTCTGTTTTTGTATATGGCCACCATGACCCTTCTGTTAGCTTTGCTGTCTCACAGGAAATGAAGATCTCACCCAAAAAAGAAATGTGTCGTTGAGCATAATGAAAGGTTTTTCCAGACCTCCAAGAAGCCCTGTTGGCAAGCTATGAATCGCAACTGGATGATCTTTCCCTGGTGTTGGTGCAATCGTTTTAATCACGGATACAATGTTAATTCTTCAAACAATAAGGTAATGTGTTGCAAACACCTCACGGAGCTCCTTAAAATCTCACTTTGTGGAGAGGGGATTCTATGGTGAATTTGTTGATCGGGCCATCAGAGAAAACGGTGCAGAGGATGCAGAGCTGCTGTTTTAAATACCCTTCACATATTTTGCCCTTGAACAATCTCTTTCCAAGTTGCTGAAATCTCCCAATAAAGGAGCGAATCTATTAAAAGGATAGTTCTATCAAATCTTTGAATCCAATTTTTTTTTTTTCAAAAGATAGTTGAGGAGTTGAAGTTTCCAAACTTCTCTTTCTGAACCTATCGATCTCATAATCGATGTTCGAGTAATTTACAGTCGGGATTCATGGACTCAGGAAAGTTCATTGATGGTGAGGAAATTTAAACCGAGAAACTAGTCATGCTGCCCTTCACCAAGTTACTGACGACCATGTGGGATGACGGGAGAACAGGCCCAGGTGCGCCGAATATCCAGAAGAAGAATGGATCTGAACTTGTTATCGACACACGGAGATCCCTTCGTGATTCTGCAAACCAGGAGGCAACATGGTTCATCGATCTTCAGGAAGTTCGCGCTAGAAATTGATTGACATACTTAAGGAAAGAGATAAAATGGATCTGAAGCTTCAAAATTTTACCTTTACGTTGATATTTGGAGCGCTCTGGAATTTGTGGCAAAAAGATTTGCAAATTATCTGTGATGTCTGCAAATACACATCGAAAGTTCGGCCATTCTGCTATTTCCATAGTGTCAATATAGATCTGCACCTCCGCAATTGGGAATACATATCCCACAGCTTGAAGCTATGTTTGAATACATGTTCTTGGCAGATGCTCGCTTACTGTGGAGAGTCATAACAAGAAGGACTCAGATCTGTCTGTAATGCCTTGTTTTCATCTTGAGGACATTGAGTTCAAATATGACCGATCTTCATCAGATTCAGAGGTCAAAGAATGACTACGGGAAAATCAAGGTAAGCATCTATTCTTTGATATTTTCCTGTCTCCTGGAAATGACCCTTGCTATCAGCTTCATTCATTATTTTGAATCATATCTTGGTTATGTCGTGTGACATTCAGAGGATTTTTCCTTTTTCTTTCATTTTTTTTCCCTTTCGTCAAGTTTTCTAGAAGCATTCGTTGAGTTTTATCTATGTACATCACTGGGTGTCTCTTGCCCATTTGATGCTTCGGAGATATAGGCATATAGTGCATTTAATAAATAATGCTTTCACATGTCATCTAAGGCCAGGTAGGTATCATCAGCATTCAGGACGTATCCTCTGCAGCTTTAGCTTCCCGATCCTAGTATCATCATGCCATTTTTTTTTACAGCATCATACTGTATTGTTTAAATTGCCATAGCTGTTCATGAACTTTCAATTAATGTTGTTGTTGTGGTTTATACCTTTCCATTCTGTTGATCTTATTGTTGAATCATATATGGAGGTGGTATATAAGGAGTATACTTAATCACCCTACGTTGGAGGGATGGAAGGTGGTCATCATGTTGTATGTTGGTCATGATGAGTTGTTTAGGACTCATATTTCTGTAAATTACACAATCCATTATGCTTCATACTTACCACCTGTATATCCTTGCCACCTCATCACCACCAACACATCACATGCCACACCTTGCATACCTACCATCCAACATACCACTGCAGCCACTCAGATTTCATTTGAAGACCTTGGCTCCAGCATGATATTAAGTATAATGTTGTAAAATCGTGTTCCTGGTGGATTTCCTTCAAAGACAAACATGTCATTGGTCAATACATGGCACCCACTTGCTGCCCAGCGACTCACCAACAAGCATCATTTGTATAATGCATTAAGTTCATCACTTTTCACTTCCCTGTACTACACCTTCACCACTTTACAAGCATTTGCCCTCCCAACCACCTCATCTGCATTGTATCTATATTTTCTACATCTAATATGCAAAATTACCTACCTTTAGCCATCTCATTCACAGTAATACTTGCATTTCATAAAAATCTTCTGCTAAAAAGTTTACATTAGATCCAGCCCTTACTTATGCACAACCTTCACTTGCTGCCACCACTATCTTACTAACACTTCACTGTCACAGCACCCACCTACTTGCAGCAAATCAAAACCATGTTCCATAAGGCTGAAAAGACAAATATTGGTTTGATATGATGGATCTTTCAGGTGGGTATACAAAACCAAGGCCAATCAGCTGTCATGATGGGAGCCAGTTCACACGAAATAAACTGTTAATATATATTTCAATCGTGGTTGCTATTCATGTATATACCTATATTTGCATTTCTTATATTCACCATATGTCTTCATCACTTCATCTTCATCATTATGTAGCACATCATCCGCCATGTATTATACATAGCATAGGCATCTTTTTCATTAATAGTGATCATGTGTATATCACTTTCAACATGATTTTCTCTTATATTTCTATGCTCTGTAAATGCCATAACTTGTTAACCCTGTTTTGCAGGACTATAGATTTTTCTTTTTCAAGTTAGATGTTTTCCCATCCCTTCAGAAGTCATATCCATGATGTAATAAATTAGATTATCAATGAGAATTTATATTTCCTGTCTTAGATAGAATGAATGAGCATTGTAAATATCATGAATTTCTTGTTCTTCATGCATTTTCCCTTATTTTTCAAAAATCTCACATTGGTGAAACACGAATGACACGTGCACCATTTCGTAAGAGGTAAATTAATCCTAAGTTGATGATCCATATCAATGGCCATAGTTAGGGTATGGACAAAACTTAGGATTTTTATCTTTTTAAAACACTTGATCCACACTGGATCCGTTGTCAAAATTCATCATATTTTCCTTAGATATCTTATTCTTTTATTAGAATTTAACTTAAAATTAATTCAAAATATATACCAATGGCTATAGTCAGGGTATATTGAGAGTTAATTTCATTTTAAATTCTATAAAAGCACCAAATGTGTTTCATTCTTCACCTGAATTTAAATATAGATTATTATATAATACATTCAATGACCATAGTCAAGGATGTATTATATTTTCAATCTTATCTTAAATTCATTTAAAGAATGGGATAGCTTTTCAAAAATCCAACTTCAAAAATTCAAATTCATTCATCATTTAGGATAGAATTACATCATACTTTCAAAAATTCATTTTTCAAAAACTTCATGTAAATATAAATATCTTCCTCAATCTTCAATCCTCATCAAATCCGATTCATCCTTTCATTTTTCAAAATTTTATTTTCAATCTCAAAGTTCAATTTAATTTTGAGATTTCAAATTCATTTTATGTTCAGATTCAAATCAGATTTCAAAGTTGAAATTGACTTTGAAATTCCAAATTCATTTTATCTTCAAAACTCCAATCAAAATCAAAGTTCAATTTAACTTTGAGATTCTTGATTCATATTTAAACTTCAAATCCATTTTATGATCCAAGATTCAACACTCATATTGGATCTCAGACTTCAGATCCAATTTCTCTTTAGGATCCATACTCCAATTTCACTTTGGATCTTAGACTTTAGATCCAATTTCCTTACAGGATCCAGAATCCAACTTCACCTTGGATCTCAAATTACAAATCCCGAATCCATTCTAGGATCCAGAACCCAATTTTACTTTGGATCTTAGACTTCAGATCCAAAATCCATTTTAGGATCCAGAACCCAATTCTACTTTGGATCTTAGACTTCAGATCCAAATCCATTCTAGGATCCAGAACCCAGATTTATATCGGATCTCAGATCTCAGATCTTAAATCCATCTTTAGATCTAATTCCAATTCTAGATTTCAAAAACCAATTCCATTCCCAATTCTAGATTTCAAAATCCTATTTCATTCCCAATTCTAGATTTCAAATCCAATTCCATTTTCAGATCTCATCTGAACTCCCTAAATCCATTCTATTCTTAAATACCATTTGATTATCTCAGATCCATTCCAAACTTCAAAAATCTAAATTCAAATTCCATCTCAAATATTCATTTCTCTTCCTAAATCCAAAGTTCAAATTCAAAGTCCCTTTCTGACTTTAAAATTTCATTTTCAAAAGTTTCAAATCATTTTTTTCTCATTTATTCTTCCAACTCTAATTTACTTCAAAGACTTAGAACTTCTCTGATCTGTCTCAAAGTTCTAAGTTAGATTCAAACCATTTCTTCACTCCCTTACCAAATCCATCTCGGAACACTTGGAAATTTTCAAAACATCTTTTCAAAAAGAGCATACATCCTTGCATTGCACAAGCATGATTCATTGTGCATTTAGAGTTAGAATGAATTCTTAGATTATATTTAGGCAAAGCAAAAGCCATAGATTCGATCCTTGGTTTGATTACCCCTGGTAAAGGCGCCAGGAACGGTCGAACCTCGTACCGACGAGCGAATCCCGTCTCTCCATCTTTTTCCCGCAAAATTTTCAAAACGGAGGCGAGTTATTTTCTAAATATTTTTCAAATAAAGGTCAAGTGAGACCGCGCAAAATAGTTCCTCTTCTCTCTTTCTTTCTTTCTTTTCCCTTCTCTTTTTCTTTTCTTTCTTTTATTCTTCTCCTTTCAAAAAGAAGGAAAATAGAGGTTAGAAAAGGAAAAGAGAAGGAAGAGAGAGAAACCAACGAGAGGAAAATTTTTGCGATGATCACGCTGAGACATGTGCCATCAAAAGCCAGTTCCTTTAGATTCAACAGCAAGAAGCCGAAGTCTGCCGTTTAGTATCAAACTTTGATTAAGAGTCTGCACCAGGAAGAGATCGTTTGGGATTACTTCGACAGACAAGAATCAGTTCCTCGCTACACTTATGCTCGTAGCAAGAGTTACAGGTTGCTTGGCCCTTTCTTCTGTGTCGACTATCAGCCAGAGAGGTGTCTCAGACAGTTCTCGCAGCGGCAGATTCGTGTCAACACTCGCTTTCCGGTGAGCCATATGCCAAAATTCGATCTGCAGTCGGATCAGTGGTCTGGGGCATACCATGTAACCAAATACACTTGGGACTCCTTCATTCCTTTGTCTGTATTTCCTGGACCCAATGTATATTCTGAATATCGAGAATGATGGCAAACTGTCTGCCCACCTTCTCTTTGTATTTGAATTTGTCATCAATAAAGTTCAACTTTTGTTCTGTTAAAAAGCTCTTTTTAGGCCAAAATTGTATTCTTTTATTTATTTTTATGGCATAAATAGTCACGATTCTCGTGACGACCTCATCCCTAGTAATGGGACATTTCTTATATTCTTCTCCAAATATCTCTTATCATGATGGACGACTTCGCCTAGGTAACAAGGCATATTTTCCGTTATCGCAGAAATGGTAACGCAATTATCACAAATTTTGTGGTGACCCAATCGTTGGTGATGGGATAACCTGTTTAATTGTCTATCAAATCCTTCGTTCTTGTCTTTTCCCAAAAAGTTGTATTTTAAAAAGTTCTTTCTGCGCTCTAACTATTCCCTTATTCTGCTGAAATCATTGGCATTGTCAGAATGGTTCAGACAAGAGCTGAGAAAGAAACAGCTCCTCAGCACAGCGACAACGGGATTGAAGCTATGGACTCTCCCAAGTCAGTCAGAGGACAGGGTCAGAACAAAGGCGATGATATCGATCCCGCCATGTATAGTCTGTTTCAGAAGATGATGGCCAAAATGATGTCAGAGCAAGCTGAGGCCAGTCTGAAGATGGTTGTTCCGAAAAGCAAACTGAAAAAGAAGGCTGTGAAAAAGCAAGTCAGGATTGTCAAAAAGAAGGTCCAACCTGACACCACTTCTGAGGAATCAGAATCAGCCGAGGAAGAATCAGAAGAGGAAGAGCAGTTTGTCTACAATCAGAATGCTCCACGACAATTCGTGAAGATCACTGCAGAGCCCGAATCTGTAAACAAACCCATTTCAGTCGAGGATCCAATGCACGAGCAAATGAGAGAGATGACTCGAGCAATTAAGGACATCCAGGCCAAGAGCAAAGGCAAGCAGACCTATTCTGGTGAAGATTTCTATAATGGCCTAGACAAAGATGACAATCTGGAAAATCTCCCTCGCAAATTCCTCAAATTTGATGGAACAGGCAATCCCAAGGCTCATTTGGCTACATTCTACGTAGAATGCGGTCGTTTCAGGAAAGACAACAGAGCTCTGTTCATTTGCTTTCCGCGCAGCCTAGGGGGTACAACGGCCAGGTGGTATGCAGACCACATCAACCCTATCGAACTACGAGAGTTCGATAAAGTTGTGAATCTTTTCATCGAGCGCTTCATGTTCAACATTGATGCCTCACCAACTCTCAACCATTTATACAATTTGAAACAAAATGAGAATGAAAGAGCTGACAAATTCATCCACAGGTGGAGGAGCACCTGTAACAAAATGAAAGTTCCTATTCCAGAGGAACATGCATTGCAAATCATCCTGAACAACTTTGCTCAGCCTCTCAGGAATCTAATCTCTATATCTCCAGCAAAGTCATTTATCAAGCTGATTGAGAGAGCCGAGTGACTTGAAACAGGACTGGACAATGGCCTATATGAAGGTTACCCTTTCGTCTGAGGGAACCCTGAGCAAAAGAAGAAAGCACACATTGCTTACTCCATGGATTTTTCAGGCAACAACAGCAGTTCTGACAACAAGAAGAACAAGAAAAATTGCAATAAAAATTCAGGGCACTCCGGGGCCGAAAGAACGAACTCTGCAGCCCAGAAAGGGAAGTTTGTTAAGCCACAGCCCATCCAATCAGCACCATAGCCTGAAGTAAGGCAGCAAGAAAAATCAAAGCATGAGGGATGGAGTTATGATCGAGAATTCACAGCTCTAGAGCAGTCCCGCGAAGACATCCTGAAATATATGCTATCAAAAGGGATGGTAAAACTCCCCATGGTGGCAGATCCACCAGTCGCTATGTGAAAATGGACAGATAAATTTTGCAAATTTCATCGGACTGTCGGACATGACACGGAACACTGTTTTGTCGTCAAAAACATCATCCAAAACTGCATCGACAAGAATTTGTTAATCGAGGATGAGGACGAACAACAACCAAATATTTTGTCCAAGCCTTTCCCAAAACATTCAGCTTCAGTAATTTCAGAACAAACAGTATTTTTCAAGAACAATATTCAGCCATGTTCCAGCCAGGACATCCGGGATCAGCATCAGGTCCTAGTTTTACGCCAAGCACAGTCTTTCACCAAGAGGGTGGATATTATTTCATTTGTCAGCAATAAAAAGTCTGTAAAGGAGCCAGCAAAGGTGACGACATAAATTGCCAAACCAATCCCTAGGATTCTGAAGCGCTTCATCAAAGCAGCTTCAAAGAAGGGTGAGACTTCAGGATCAGTTCAGAAACCAATCACTGCTCTATCAAACATCTCTATCCTGGACTTAACCTAGGCTTCCCTGCAACATCAGCAGGTTCTGAAAGACCTGCTGCGTAAGATCAAGGTCAAACCTAGCACAACTCCACAGGATATGGCTCAGATCGTCAATCAAGCAATGACAAATGCACCAATAACATTTTCTGATGAGGATTTGTCAAAGCCTCACTCATTCCACAATAATGCTTTATATATAGTGGTGTGGACCAGGCATGATAGACGCTCATATGCTTATGGACAAAGGCAGCAACCTCAATATCTGTCCAGAAATGACAGCCAGGGCCTTGGGCCTCAAAGAAGAAGAATATACCCCGGATCCGATCACGATCTATGGTTTTGACAACCACGGGCAGACAACCAGGGGAAAAATCTTCCTTGAAATTTTCATCAACTATTCAGTACATACAGCCCTGCTTCACGTGGTGAATGTGCCACCCACATACAACCTTCTGTTGGGTCGCACTTGGATTCACAATGCCAATGTCGTTCCTTCAACCCTGCACCAGTGCATCAAGTGGTCGAAAGAGGGTATGATTACCACAGTTCTAGGAGAGGATCCAGAGGAAAGACTTCTGCAACCGATGATTCCTCGTCCCACCTTCACTGCCGACATCCCAAGCATTCGGGAGGTCGATGAGATTAATTTGAGTGAAAGTTTAGATATGCTCCAGCTGAAGGAAGTCCAGCCAACAGAGAGTATCACGGCGGTAGTCCAGTGGCAGGGACCCCATTTCTACAAGATTGGAGGATGCCTCAATTGCACTTATTTCAAGGATCATCCTCTTTTTCCTCAGTTCTCGAAAACCAAGAGGGGATTTGATTTACTGATGAAGCATGGCTACAAGCCCTTCAGAGACCTTGGTAAAAATGAGGATGGCATGATGGAGCCAATAATCCCCGATCGACATGTCACCAATGCAAGCTTGGGTTTCACCGGTCAGTCATCGGGCAAAAGGACCCCCTTCATCAAAGGAGCAGAGTGAAGACAATGCCATTGTTTTCTGCTTTCTTTTCTTGTCGTTTGTAGGGGCGACTCAATCCCAGTTTTGTCTTGATCAAACTCTTCTGTAAATAATAAGCTGATGTTCTCAAACTTTATTAATCAATGAAATGTTGATCTTTCTTCGTATCTTGGCACATATCATTCTCTCTTTATATTTTTATCTATGGCATCATTCTCTGTTTCTGTACAAAAGGTTATTTTTGACTCTTACCTTTTTCTCAAAAACTTCTTTGCGCTTCCAAGATTGTCGGAATCATGGCTCCTAAATCGCTCAAAAAGCTCGTTATCAATTCCAATTTTCCTCAAAATAAATCAAAACTGGCCAAAATCTGCAAGGCAAAGGCAGGGGCAGAGGACAACAAAGTAACAGAGCAGATCGAAGAATTAGCAGAGTTTGACTCAGCGATTCAGGAATTGCCAGAATTTGCCAGTATTCAGAAGCAGGACGAACCGTCGCCGTCGGTTCAAGATCCGATAGTGGATGTCAATATTGGTTCAGCGGATGACCCAAAAATCCTCAAAATTGGCTCCAGTTTAAGTTCAGATGAGAAGGAAAGGCGCACCCATTTCCTCAAATGACACCAAGGAGGATATGCCAAACTTAGATCCCAAGTTGATCGAGCATCATCTTGTGCTGAAGCCGGATGTCAAGCCAATCAAGCAGAAATTAAGGAAAATGGATCCCCGAGTAGCACCGCAAGTTAAAGAAGGACTTGAGGAGTTGCTGAAGGCAGGGTTCATCCGGACTATTGATTACCCAGACTGGTTGGCAAACGTTGTAGCAGTTCTGTAAACACCCCAAGTTTTCACTCACCTTCCTGACACTTCCACCAATCATCACATTTTGGTTCTCCGAGATCACTAAAGGGCAAAATGGTCATTTTTTGAGATTGAACCTTGCAGAAAGTCCTAAATTTCATTCTCGAGTCTCGAGATTTCTCTATTTAGACTCAGAAATATCTTCAAGCTGCAAATTTTCAAAATCCTATTCTTGACAATAAACTAGAATTTCCAATTTCTGATTCAGAATGACATTTCATGAGCATTTCATATCATTTCACTGCACAACATGTCATTTTGAAATCCAGAACTCCTGATTTTCAAAATTATCGATCCAGATTCGAGTTTTAAATATTTCAAAACCCTAGGTCTTTAAAATTGCCAATTCTTCCCATTTTACCCCCAGGACTCCAAATTACAAAAGTTTTCTCAGGAAAACAATCTGGATAGTTTTGATATTGATTTTAAAATATCGTCAGTTGGAAAGAAGGGGACACAATTTTAAATTTAGAAAATTTTATTTCAAAACTTTTACAAAAGGGCTTTGAATTACTTTATAAAATCTCTACATCTTTTATTTTGCCCTGAAGGACCATTTTTTTAGTTTTTGAAACCAAGCCCATTTTACTTTGTATTTTCTAACTAGCCTACTATTATAAAATCCAAAAGAAATTTATTTTGCTTTTATAAATGACGTGGGACCCTCCTTGAGGTGGCGTCACACTCAAACTCTCAAATCTCTTATTTTCAAGTGGGGCCCACACATAGGTGGCACCTCACTAAAGCTCCTTGCCAAGATTTTTTTTTTACTTTTAAAAGCTTTCAAATCCAGTTGAGGTGGAACCACCTTAAAAAAAGAAAAAAGGAAAACAAAATCAGATTTTAATCATTTTTTTTTACTTTTCAGCCCCAAATGGAGCCATCGCGAAACCCTACCCAAAATCTCATTTTACCTAAGTTTTTCAAAAATTCTTTTTGAGAAAAGGAGTTGTCCCCCTCTCAAAACAACGAACATTTCAAAATATTTCAAAATTTTGTTTTAAAAGATTATCAAAACCGGTTGAAAAGGGGGAAAAAGATCAGATTTTAGGGAGAAAGGGGAGGCCGTTCATTAAAAGGCCCCAATCTGCAATTTTTTGAGAGGGAGGCTGTTATCATTGCAAAAATTTTTCCCTCCCTTGCGAGAGAGAAACGAATTTCGCGAGTCAAACTCGACCAAAGTTTTGAAAATGGTTTTGAAAATTACTCGCTTCCGTTTTAAAAATTTGCGGGAAAATTCCGTGGAATGGGATCCGCCTGTCGGTACGAAGTTCAATCGTTCCTGGCGCCTTTACCAGGGATAATTAAACCAAGGACCAATTATGTGCTTTAACTCGACTCAAATAGCTAAATTATGCTCTATTTTTTCTAGAATGCACAAAGAATCAGGCTTGTGCTATGAAATTTTGAAAATAATGCAAGTTTGGGAAAATATGATGTTTGCTTTGGAAAATTGAAATATGCTTGAAAATTGATTGGAAAAGTACTTGAAAATTGAATTCTTGAGAAAATCATTGAATTTCATTGGAAATCAGAAATTTGCATTAGAAAGTGATTTCTCAAGAAAATTTGAACTTTAGAAAATTGATTTTGAAATTTGGAATTGCTTTTCTGAGGAAATGGATTCGAAAATTCTGAGAAAATCAAGAAGTTCATTGGAAAAGGGATTTCTGAAAGGGAAAATGAATTCTCAGGAAAACGGGAATTCTGAGAAAATGGATTTCTGAAAACTTGGGATTTTGAAATTTGAGAATGTTAAAATATAGGAAAATCTTGGTTTGAACTTGAGAAATACTTTGAAATCTCATTTAAAAATTTAGAATTATGGGAAAATCCAATCCTGAGAAAGACTTGGTAAATCCTTGAGAAAATTGATTTTTCTGAAATTGAAATTGGAAAATGAATTTGAAAATAATGCAATTTGAATGATATGAATGAATGAATACGAATTTGAAAAGGAAATTGCATTGAGTAATTGGGAAATCCTTTTAAAACTTTAAGAAATGCAGTGCATTTTGAAGTTAGCCTAAGAGTGTAGGCTGAATGTGGCTGCTATAAAGATCATAAATCTTGGTTTTCTTCGTATTCTGACTATGGCCATAAATACGAATCCCACCGAGTTTATAAACTCCGTAAAAGCTTGTGCATGTTCCATTCGTGTAAATCATAGTGGATTTGAAATAAATGCACATGGATCATACATCAGATATTGGAATTTTGCAGAAATTAAACTATATGCAATGCAGCCCTATTCTAAGCAGAAAAGTAATTCTTATTCCAAATATTACATTGATTTTTACATTGAATTGAAATAAAAGAAATAAAAGCTAAATCTTCTTCTTGAATGTTCCTGCAAAACTAGAAAACAAGGTTAGCACAAAAATGTAGGTTTTTCTGAATTTATCCGAAAATATGGGAAATTATCAGATATTATTTAGATATAAACCCAAAATCATACCCTCTTTGATATAAACATGATAAATAATGAATAAATTTCGAAAATAAACTTGAAAATTCGAAATTGGGGTCAAAATGACAAAAATACCCCTGATGACCTTGAAATTAGCGTTTTCTGAAAGAGATTTTATAATTTTGAGATTTTGAAAATCAAATGAAATAAATCAAATACAATATGAAGAAATATGATGATATTCATGAAAATTTATAGAATTAGAAATTGAAATTTCGAAATTATGGTCAAAATGACCAAAATACCCCCGATAACAAGACTATGGCCTTGAAACCAGGGTTTTCTGAAATAAATTTTGTAAAATTGAAAAATATGAAATGCAAATGACATTAAAATTAATCCTAATATGTATATATATTCTCATGTACATGATAAAAACCTTAAAATGATGAAAATATCATAAAATATCAAATTTAACCTGATTTTCGACTGATTTTCGCTTCTAAACTTAAAGATAAACTAACATATGGAGCAAATGAACTTAGAATTAAACCAAATTTGGCATGAACACCTAAAATATCCCTAAAAACAGAATGGAGTTCGAAAATTTATTTTTTTTGTATTTTTAAATATGGAAATTCAAGTAAAAACCCTAAATTTTATGATTTTTGCCTAAATTGTTGATTCTAAAGGGGATTTAGGATATCAAACTTTCATAAAAATTTCCCAAATTTTATGGGGTGACAGAGGACAGTAAGGCAAGGATTTGTTATTTTTACACTTTCTGGTTTTGACCTATGTTCGGAGCTGTGCCACTCCAGCAAGTCGGATCGGAATCCGGCGACTCTAGGATTTTGGGGGGAAACAGACAGGTTTCGGTAAAAAACGTGGGAAAAATAGTAAACAGATGGGAAAAAGGTTGAAATTGTGGAAAAATATCCTTGACAAACAGGTAAAAGTTTGATTTTTTGACACAATTGTGATTCGAGTTACGGTTTTGAAAATGCCACACTGTTATCAGAGACCTAAATCTCTAGAATTTCTGGACATTGGAATCTGTTAGACAGGAAGAGAAAATCCGGGAAAAATACTTAAACATATTCAAAAATTCCTAAATTTTGGAAAATGACAGGAAATAATGTTAGGAAGAACTTTCGTGTTGAAAGTTTTTGCAGACAGGCTAAATATTGGGTGGACTCAGTGCATTAGAGTCTGTCTATACCCTGACGAAAGAAAATCAATATTTTCTCAGGGGTCTGAGAAATCCGATTTTTTACAGAGAACAAAACTGCTTGGAAAAACCTAAAAATTTCCAGATCACTAGTAGATTCAATTATGAATCCACTATGATTTTTGAAAGATGATTCGAATCTCCCACAGGGGTGATTCCAAAGATTCTTGTCTGCTAAAGAAGAAATTGGAAGTTTCAGAAATGAAATATCCCGGTTTGGGATTTGATTTATTTAATGGGGTTGCAAAACCCAAATTAAATCAAAATTTCAGAAGAAATCAAAGACAAATAATCACGACTATCATGAAATTTTTAGGATTTGAAAATGAAGATACATCCATGAAATAACAACTGGACTCTACGCCTAGATTGAAAACTACAAACTAATAAGCAAACATGGATGAAACTAAGTAAAATACCTATTAAGCAATAACATAAATTAAATATAATGCTTCTAATCACGAAATTTACATGTAACCAAGAATAAAATCAAAGTGATTGGGGAGATATGATCTTATGTTTGATATTTGCTATTAATGAGAAAGGATCCGATCCATTGATCGGACGGATCCCTTCCCATACGTAGCTTTAATCTAAAAGGCAAAATCTTTCTTTTCTTTTCTTTTTTTTGTTTTGCAACATAAATACAGTATTAAACTGATCTTTTATACCGAATTAATCAAATGAAAAAGATGAAATAGATTTTTACCTTGGGTTATGTGGATCAGGTGGAGATGCTATGACAAAACTACAACAAGGTGGCTAGAACTGTGGTGAAGGAGGCTACAATGAAGGGCTGAAGCTTTGAGGCTTGGAGGGGCTGCCGAAGGGCTGGAGCTTGAAGGTGTTGTAAGAGCTGGATGTATTGAAGGTAGTGAACCTGTTAGGGCGTCACCAAGGGAAAGTTAGGCTGCAACAAGGAAGGCTGCGGTTGGAGGAGACTGCACCTAGTAGATGACTGAAGCAGAGTTGAAGGTGGGCTGCACCGTGTGGTTGAAGGAGGAGGTTGATGATGTGGCTGGGCGTCGGTTGGAGCCAAGGGAA
Source organism: Nuphar pumila (assembly GCF_984573655.1). NCBI lineage: Eukaryota > Viridiplantae > Streptophyta > Magnoliopsida > Nymphaeales > Nymphaeaceae > Nuphar > Nuphar pumila. The sequence goes on along the minus strand of NC_143250.1, from coordinate 50,998,172 downwards.
GATGGTCTGGTGGCTGGAAGGCTTTGCTGTTGTGGTTGGAGTTGCCTTGAGATGGGCTGAAGGAAGGCTGGAAGGGAGCTGCCAATGATGCTGAAGACTGCTTCAAAGTAGCTGTGGTGGTTGAAGGTGGTGGCTGCCTTGGTGCAGCAAGGTGGGCTGCTAGAAGGCTGGTGCAGGTGGTGAGGATGGTGCTTCAATGGCTGGGAGTTGCAGCCCAGGATAGCTGCAGCCAAGAGAGAGAGAGAGAGAGAGAGAGAGAGAGAGAGAGAGAGAGAGAGACGTTGAATAGGAATTAGTCGTAAGTGACTTCTTTCTTTTTGGTATGGAACTTAGGTTTTGATTTTCATCAAAACCTAAGTTTCTATTATTATCTAAAGAGCCATGACTATGGCTGGGGAAAAAGAAGGAAGGAAGGGAAGAAAGAAGGAAGAAGAAAAGGAAGAAAAAGAAAGAAAAAGAAAGAAAAGGGAAAAAGAAAGGAAAGAAAGAAAAGAAGGGGAAAAGGAAAAGGGAAAGAAAATAAGGAAAAAAATGGAAAGTGGGGTTGGAGGCTTGGGTGACCACCTTGTGGGTCCCACCTCTCTAAAATGCAAAATAAATAATAATAATAATAATAAAAAAAAACAAAAATGAACAAATAAAAAGAAAATTGAAAGGAATAAAAGAATATATATAATTTTTTAATAAAACGGAAATGTAAATGAGTGGGCCATCTCAAAGCGGGTCCAAATTACACTTTTGAAATTCATTTTAACGATTAGAGGGGTAAAATAGTCTTTTCAGAAAATTTCCACATGAAATGAGCTATTTTTGGCAGTTTTTGAAACGAGCTCGGATTTTGAAGTTCAATACTCCGTTGCGAAGCAAATCCAGTGTAGAATTTAAAAATTTGATTTTGAAAGAAATCCAGATTGTTTTTCTTGAGAAAATACTTCCAAATTTATTTCCAGACAAAACGAGCTATTTTTGGCAGTTTTTTGAAACGAGCTCGGATTTTGAAGTTCAATACCCTGTTGCGAAGCAAATCCAATGTAGAATTAAAAAATTTGAGTTTGAAATAAATCCAGATTATTTTTCTTGAGAAAATATTTCCAAATTTAGACTCCCGAGGGTAAAAATATCAATTTTGGAAACCCGGGGTTTGAAATTGATTTCTGAAAGCTTTTGAAACTTGATCTGGATTGAAATTTATAAAACTGGAGTTTTGGACTTCGAAAATGAAATGAAATGTTATGAAATGCTGAGAAATGATATGAAATGATGAGAAATGACATGCGAAATGCAGACCCTGAATGAAGAATTTTGGATGTTAGACCCCGATTAACACTTGTACCAGTTTAAAAAGCATTAAAACTGATAAAATTTGCAAAATGACTCAAGAAATGGTTTTCGGAGTCTACTGGGTCAGAGTGACACTGAAATTGGGGTTCGAGCTGGATTGAACTGAGATGAGCTACATTGAGTTGGGTTTTAGAGTTTCAGAACTCAAATGAACTCACCAGACACTGACTTAAGTGACCTTTTCGACTGAATTTTCAAGAAAAGTTGCCATTTTTAGAGAAATGGTATGGAATGATCACCGGAGCGAAGTGAATTACGAACTTGAGCTGGCTTTGAGCTGAAACAGAGGTTAGTAATACTGACATGAACTAAAATTGGAGCTTAAACACTAGCTCAATTGGCTGAACTCAACTCAATTTCAGCTGAAAGAGCTGAAATGGACTAAAATGAGCTCTTGGACACTTAAAAATGGTCTTGAACTGAAACTGGAGCATTCGAACTCCTGGTGAGCTCAAGTTATACTCTGGGGGATAAGACGGACTGTGAATGACTGACTCAGAGACAATTGGCTTGGATTTGAGCAAGAAATGAGCTCATTTATGAAGAAATGATCCCATTTTGGTAGGAATTGTCAGAAATAAAAATAGTCTATTCATTGTAAGCTCGGATGAGTGTGAGATGACTGATATTCTAACTGTTTTAAACTGGCCAATGAGCTTGGTTGACTTCGACTGACTGGGGTCCGGGATGACCTAGGGGTAAAATAGTAATTTTCCTAATGAAAGTTGGTAAAATGGTGATTTTCTGAAACTACTCGGGGTTTGACTCCTACACTAACCTAACAGGGTTGGCACTGCACGAGAAGGGTTATTTGAGAATGGATGAGAAAAATTTGGGGTGTTTACAGATGCCCCTCTTTGCTACTAAGCCGGCTTGAAGACGAGCTTAGTGGCAAAGAAAAACACACCAAATTTGGGCTATAAAAATGCCCCAGTTAAAAGGATCTGACTGGATATGAAGAAATTGACCCTGATGAAAATGATAGATATGAGATGGAGAATGAAGAAGAAAATTTTACTTTAAAAAGAAGTGAGATTCAGGTTTTTGCCCTTAACCTGGATGGGACGGGAAATACTTCGCATAGAAACGAAGCTCAGGTTTGACCCTTAACCTGATCGGGAATGAAATACCTCATCAAAATGAGGCTCAGGTTTAACCCTTATCCTGATTGGGAGGAAAATGAAATACCTCATCCAAGGAGGCTCAGGTTTGTACCCTTATACTGATTGGGCGAAAAAATGATGAGATTATCGAAAGAAAAACTCATGATGGAACCTTCGGATTTCCGCACAATGAATCCGATAGGGGTTTTGCAAAATGATGAAATTGGGGTCCCTAAAGCTTGAAAAGGGGTTTGATTTTGGGCGCCTCATTGCTGAGACTAAATAACTTTTGAAATTGGTGCGAGAAAATGATTGGTGGCTTAACCTCAAGCCGAAATTGGAGTATCTATGGTGGGACAGTAGGGACACAGGGAAGTGTGCGAATCTGAGAGCCCAGGCGCTCAGATTATACCAAAGAAGGGAAGGAATCTTGAAAACTCCTATTATCAAGTCCTTAAAAGGGATAACAACTGATGTCAGGATGCGCCAAAGACGAACCTCAAGCTCTCGCTTCACGTCAGAATAGCTAGAAAATATTGTCAAAATGTTGAAAATTATTATTGATTCAAAATAATTGGAAATGATGTACATTGTTTTGAAGATATTCTCTCTTTTCTACCTGAAGTATTACCTCCGACTGGGCTTAAACTCCGTAGAATCAAGATTTGAATTCAAATTGCTTGCAATTGACTTTCTTCTAAGGAAGCTATCAATTTCTCTGATATGAACAAAAAAGAGAGTATTCTTGATATTGTGAAAGCGATTGGTGAAAGAATATTGATAATAGAATTTCACAAAATTTAAAGAAGATTCTTGGCAGATTTGCCAGTCTGATATCCTGGGATTCTTTTCTCATGATGATCTTTCTACCCACTTTTTTTTTCTTTTTTTTTCTTGTTTGGCAGAATTAGAGCTCTCTTAGGCTTTTGGGGATTTTATTACATCATCCTTCATTTTGGAGATGTCCTGACTTTTCTCTCTTTTTTTTTGGAAGGGTACGTCACAAACTCTTTCATCTTGGAGATGTTCTGATCCTTCTTTTTCTCTTAGGGATTATATCGACGGTTATTGGCTCATTGGTTGAAAATCTCTTAATGATAGCGGAAATTAAATATCTTTTAGGGTTTGTCGGGAGGCTCACCGCAGCCGCCTTCATCTTGACGGTGCTCTGAACTTTCCCTGGAAGGATCCGTCACAAACTCCGTCATCTTGGAGATGATTCAAATCTTCTTTGGCCCCAAGGGTCTACTCGCCTAATTCACCTTCATCTTTACGACAATTGAGAGATCCCTTTTGTAGATATTTAATTACAGCTTAGGTGATTGAGGAGATATAAGGATTTAATGGATTTTTCTGTATCACCCAGGATATTTCGATTGCTTTATTTTCCAAGAATGATCTTTAAAAATGTGTCATTGACTGCGATCAATACCGATCACTTATGGCTTTGCAACAATATTGAATTTCCTTTTGCTGGCCATATCGAGGATTTATTCTTCATCCTTTTGGTTGGCCAATAGAAAGAATTTGAATTTTGAATCTTTTTTCACGAAAGCTTTGACCTTTCGGAAATAATACTGAAGGTATTCTGAAGTATTGTTTTTGTGCAATAAAATTTTTGAAATCAACAAATATTTAATGACAAATTGACAAGATTTTCTTGAAATCCTTTGTGGAAGCGAGTATTTGAAGCACAACGCAACGCATCCATGACAAAAATTTTCTTCTTCTTTCCCCAAAGGAAAAGATTCAGAAATGGGATATAGAAATTACTCCTCTCTTCCCTGAAGAGGAGGTGTTTGCAGAACGAACTTTTGAAGAGAAATTAAGCTTTCGTCAAAACTTCCTAACATTAGGCTTTTCTTATGGAAAGGGGGTCGGTAATGGTGAGGTCGGTGAATTGGTCATGAATGAACGAGTCCATCACTCTCTCCCTAAAAAGAGGGTCCTTCATGATGAAATGGCCTAGTATGAAATTGTGGTCACAAAGAAAACGAACTTCTGTCGAAGCTCTCCCTGAACTAAGGGTTCCTTGTATGAAATTGAAATTTTGTTTTGCAAACGGTTCACAAAGACACGAGTCCCTTCAAACTCTCCCTGAAAAGGGGCTAGGTGAACAAAGGATAGCATGCGAAAAGAACGAGCTCCCTTGAACTCTCCCTGTAAAAAGGGTCTCTCGCAAGAGGAAATGAGTGAAATTGGTATTGGGTGACCAAAAGGGTCGAAATTGAAAATTGAAATTTTGAAATTTGAATTTTGAAATTTGATATTGAAAATTGGAAATTGGAAGTTTGGAATTTGGAAATTGATATTTGGAAATTGAAAAATTGAAAACTGAAATTTGGTATTTGAAATTGGAAATTGGGAAACTGGGTGGCCTGAGGGCTGAAATTGGTAATTGGATCTTGAATTTTGATGAATGATCTGCACGAAAGACTGAACCCAAGAGGTCGACTGACACGACCAACCAGTGAGACATTAACACGAGTGCTCAATTTTGAAAGAATACTCGTACGAATACCGGGTTTTGAAAATGTGTCAACATAGACATTGGATTTTGAAAATATATCAGTTCGAGCATTGGGTTTTTGGAAATATACCAGTTCAAGCACTGGGTTTTGAAAATGTACTTTATTTTTAAATTGAATCTTTGAAGTTCGGAAAGAGATCTAGGCTCTTAAAGTATTTGGAAATTGTAACGAGAATGATTGTCGAGGTCTCAGGATTATCCCTTATCCTGAATGGGTAATGAATTTGATACAGATGCATGCCAATGAATACAGATGTATGCAGATATAAAAATGATATAAATGAGTGCACATGCGTGCAAAATGAGAGATTTGTTCATCCTGCCCGCGTACAGGGTATTTGTAAATAAAACAAAATTTTAAAAATGCCCCAGTATAACTGGGAAAAGAGAATTTGATCATTATTGAAAAAAATTTGAGGAATTACAAAGAATAAGACATGATTTAGGTATAGAATTTTTTCAAATGTCGAGCATTGATGGGATCTGGTAATTCCACTCTATCGGCATTGATGAGCCGATATGAATTGCGAGGTAATGCCTCCTTGACAACATAGGGACCTTCCCAATTTGGTGACCACTTGCCACCTGGGCGGTGTGATGATGCATGAAATGCACATCATGTTAATAAGTTTTTCATGCATTTTGTAACAAGTTTAAGGTTTTAAACCCATGTTTAGATGTATTTTGATAGTAAGGGGTTATGGTTCGAATTTCAGAAAAATCGGAGTTAAAATGAGAGAGTTATGGCTATTTCAGTGTTTGGGCACGGATTTCGAGGTGGATCAGATCCATATCCGACCCAATTAGGTTATTTGGACTTTAGATCAACCCTTAGAAAGCCCAAAACCCAGCCCACACGCCTATCCATATCCAATTTAAAAAGTTTTGCAGAAAACCCCCCAGAAAGTGGCGCCTAGTAAAATTTTAGTTTTTAAACCTCTTTCTGAAAAATGTCAAAAGTATAAATAGTTTTTTCCAGCAAACCCTAGGCATCTTTGGCTTTGTTTGGACGCCCCCTACAGTGATTCTACTCCAGCATCTCCTTCCTCTCCATCCTCCCACGTTTTGGCCATTGAAGACCGGTCTATACTTGGGTTCCAAGCATATTTCGATCCCCCTTTTTGTTTTCTCTTCATTTCTTCCTTTTTTCCGTGCTGTATTTTCACCATTTTTCTGTACTTTTGCAGGTGTAGCAGAGATGGAGACTACTAACCTTGTGTGGGAGTGCGAAACACACCAACAAGGTGAGCCGGCCCTACCTCCATTCGGCTTTCTACACCCTCCGATCGAGAATCAGCGCATACTCCATCTTCGGTGGATCTCCAACGTGTAGCAGCTGCAAAGGTGTTGTTTTTTGGTGAAGTCCAGCATTCTCGAACTGTTTAGGACGTCCAACTCCAGCCACGGTCCGCTCTTCTTCATCCCCCCGGTCGTCGGATCTTCCAAGAGGTAGGTCTTCTTCTTCCTTCTCTTCTAGCTAAAACCGAAATTGAGTGTTTGATTTTATTTTTTATTTTCTGTGTGTTTCTTATTTTTCCTTTTGTTTCAACCTTAGATTAGATTTCGTGCATAGGCCAGCACGATAGATTAGGTTTATTTGTTTGATTGATTCATTGGAATCGAGTTTTTTTAGATTTTTCAACCAAATCATGAAAATCGGCTAGATCTTCATCTAGCCGATTCTTTAAGTTTGTCATAGGTGTTCTTGGTGCTGTTTAATAGAAAAAAAACCAATAAAAAATTTTTCATTTTGATTCATCTTAGTTGTTTGGTTGTGTGTGGTGATTGTTATTTTCATTGAAAAGCAAAATACAAAAATCGGCTAGACTATTTCTAGCCGATTCTTGGTTTTTACAAAAATATTTTTGTTTCGATTTTTTTCTTTTCTGTCCAGCGTGTGTATTGAGTTATTTTACAGAAAATTCAATTATAAAAGTTCATGTTGATTCATCTTATTCGTGGGTGTTGATAGTATCTTGTTTTGTTTTCAATTTTTTTTTAAGAAAAAGAAAGAAAAAATCGGCTAGAGTTATTCTAGCCGATTTTTGCATTTTCATTGAATGTATGTGAGTCCATTGTGTGATTCATGTTGCCTATTGTTTGTTTTGCTGTTAACAGCAGCATAAAGTTGTGTTATTTCATTTTATTATTTTAGAATTGATCTAAATAATTGTTTTAAAGCCTTTTGTGTTTTTGTGTCTTGTGTCTATTGAAAAAATTATAAAAAAATCGAATTTTCATTTCTTTATGTTTTTAAATAAATTCCAGCATAGTGCTGTTCATGTTTGCATTTGTGGAATTAGGAGTTCTTTTTATTATATTTTAATTTAGTTTTATCAAAATAGTGGTTACTTAGTAAAATTGTTTTTTGTTAGTTTATGTTTTTATTCTTTTTATTATTATTTTTTTTAGTCTTCTTCTTTCCCAAGGAGGGGCGGCAGCCATTAGAGCTCAATTCGAGCTCTAGGCTATTTTCGGTAATTAGTAATTACAATTAGGTATGTTTAATTAGGTGGTCTAGGTTCAATGTATTAGGGTTTTTCTTTCTTAGCCGTTTTTAGGATTGCATTTAGGTAGGTTTTGAGAATTAGGTTAGCATTTAATCCTAGGAAGTCGATTTTCTATTTAAGTCATTTTATTCCCTAGGTAGCTTTAATTGTATTAGTTTAGAAAGTAGCACTTTTAGAAGTTGGCGATTTTTAAGAAGGAGGGTAATTAAAGTAATTGAATTTGAAAAGTTTTTGGAAAGAGTATTTTCTTCAAAAATTGTGGGAGGCATTTAAGGGAGATTTAAATTTTGATTTTGCATTAAAGGAGTTACTATTTAGTTTTGGAAAGAGTTTTTGAACTTAATTAATCCTCCAATCTAGGCTCCACGATTTCCATAAAGAATTAAAGGCAATTCAATTCCATCTTGAAAAGCAAAAATCATGGATTTCTAGATTGGACTTTTCATTTTTCCAAAATGAGCTTTAAAGGCAATTAAGGAGTGTAACTCCCTCATTAAGTGGGGCGATTTTTGAGAATCCAAAGCATTTCAAAGTTTGAACATTGGTAATTATTACTTTATTTTCCCAACCTTCTACATTAAAATCGTTGGCTTTGACTTAATTTAGGATAATTAATAGGATACTAATTTAGTCGACCCAATTAAGTGTGTTAACCCTAGTCAAGTCTTGGCCTAACCTAAGTCAAACTCTAGTCTAAGCCTAACCGAGTTTGTCTAGTCGAGTCAACCCTAGTCTAAGTCAAACCTAATCTAGGTCAAATCTAGGTCGAGTCAACTTTAGTCCGAGCCTACCTTATCCAACCTAACTTAGTCAAAACCGATCCTAGCCCAAGTCAAAGACCAAGACATAACCCTAGTCAAGACTTAGTCAACCTTAACCTAAGTTTAGGTCAACCGAGTCTACCTAACCTAATCTAAGCCAAGCCTAGTCGAGTCAACTTTGGTCCGAGCCCACCTAAACCAAACCAACCTTAGTTGACTAAGTCAACCCTAAACCGAGTCCAACCTAGTCTTAGTAACATAACCAAGTCAAAACCGAGCCTAGTTCGAGTCAACCTTAGCCCAAACCTATCTCTCCCAACCTAACCCAAACCGAGCCTACCTAATCCAAAACCGAGTTCACCCAAGCCAACCCGAACTTAGTCAATCCAAAACCGAGTTTAGTTGAGTCAACCGAGTGAACCCTATCCCTATCCTTGTTCTTTAGTGGATTTAATGTCATTTAGATGTTATTTATTTTGATTTTAGGTTAAGTAGTTTAGTTATTTGATTTGGTATAGTGTAGAAGTGTGTGTGCGTATATTGTATTTGTTTCGTGTGTGTGAGATGTGTTTTGTGATTGTTTGATTGGTAGTTAGTTATTATTTAACTTAGTAGTCGGATTGCATTTTATTGCATAGCATAGTTGCATTTGCCTCGTTAGTTAACGTAGTTTTAGTCATAATTTGCTTATCGTATTTTGTTCATCATGCATTTAGCGTAATTGTAATATTCATCTGCATATACACTGTTATACAGTGTCATTTAGATTGCATTAGGTTTAATTTTCCTTCTATAGTGTTTAAATAGACTCATAAAGTGAATAGTGCACTCAAAGAAACACCTGATTTTTGCCCAGTCGCACAAGCGTTATTTTCTGTGCCAAAATTTCGTGTTTTCCAAAAATTCTTTTTCTGTTCACTTTAGTGGCGTGTTATCTTACAGCAGACCAACTTTCAGCTCTTTCGGAGTTGATTTGGTTTGATTTTTAAGCGTTTTGCGAAAACCGCTTTTTCTGGTTTTCAAATTACAGGACTTTCGATATCCTGATTTTTCCCAGATTTGAAACGCTTATATCTGGAGTTTCAAATATCTTTTTTTCATTCTGTAAAAACTGTCAGATTGTTTAATCTGTCAGTTGCATAACAGAACAAATTTAGGGAAAATCGGACCTCGTTTGCTCTGTCAAACAGTGGTTTTCCGATAACCTGTCAGAAAGCTATTTTGCACTAGTTAGGGGCATTTTCGTAATTTCCTTAGTTTCGGCATTTTAGGCCTGTTTTCAGTAGTTTCTGCATTTTAGGAGCTGCATAATCATCATACAGCATTAGTAGAATTAATTTAGTTAATTTTAGAATTAGTTTAGTATTTTATTTAATTATTGTTTGATAAGTATCATTTGTTTTATTAATTTTATAAAATTAGACTTAGTTTCATTTATAGTTTTCATTCTTAGATTAAAACACTAACTTTGTATTTTCCTTCATTTCTAGGTTGAAAAGCATATTTATTTTCCAGGGTTATTTTCCAAGTGCGAAGAACGAATAGTTGGCGAAAAGACGGAAATACCCTTGGCGTGGAGCAAAAGACTTAGTTGCTTTTTCATTTTCATTTTAGTGATAAATTGTAGTTGTATTAGCTTTATAATTGCAGATTGACATTTGTAATTAATAAATTCAATTTTAAGAAATACTCTGATTATTTCCTGTTCCCTGAGGATTCGACCCGTACTTACCACTTTGTGGAAAGTCGGTTTTTATACTTTTGGTTGACGATTTTCCAAAGTTTTATTGAAAATTCTTGTTTTAAAAAGATCATTTCAAAATATCAACCACGGTGCTTGAGATAAGCCGTTGATCTGAGCACTAGATCATTGACTCGAAATTTTCTTTCAATGACGGATTTTGCATATTGTCTGGCTATCCTCTGAAGATATGACTGAGCATGCTCTGCTGCTCTGAGCCTTTTTTCATCTAGTAAATCAAGTTGTACTAGCCGTTGTTGCTGATACTGATCAAGAGGTAATTCTAGAAGTGATGTAAATTTCAGAGCAGGTTTCTGAACATGTAGAGGCAGTACTACTTCAGTTCTGTAGACAAGTTCTGACGGAGTAGCATTAGTTGGAGTTCGAATGGTGGTTCTATATGCCCACAACGCATCATGAATCTTCTCATGCCAGTCACAGCCTGTTTCCAAAGTTCGTTCCAGGATTCGAATCAGGATCTTATTGGTGGCCTCTGCCTGACCATTCCCTTGAGGATAATAAGGAGCAGAGAAATGATAATGGATTCTGAATTTTGAACAGAAGGTCATCATCCTCTCATTCTTGAAATGACTGCCATTATCTGACACAATATCATGCAGAATGCCAAAATGACATAGGATATTCTTGTGGATGAATGAAACCACATGTCGACCTTCGACTGTGCTTTAAGTGACTGCTTCTACCCATTTAGTGAAATATTCTGTTGCGGCAAGAAAATATTTATGACCATTTGAAGCAGAAGGAGTGATGGGCCCTACAACATCAAAAACCCACATAGAAAACGGCCATGGCGAGACGACAGATTGCAAATATGCCGCTGGCGCATGAATGGAAGGTGCATGCATCTGACATTGAACGGACTTCTTCACAAAACGATAGCAATCTTGTTGCATAGTTCTCCAGTAATATCCTGCTCGGATGATTTGTTTGACAAGAGTTTGGTAGCCAACATGACCACCGCAAATGCCTTCATGTGCCTCTTGCACAACTTCTTTGGCTTCTTCCTCATCCAAACATCTGGAATATTCAGAACTAAATCCACGACGATAAAGGACGTCGGCAAGAATAAAATATCGAGCAGACATACGCTGAATTGCTCGCTGTTCTTTCTTTGAGAGTTCTGGAGGGAATTCGCCAGTTTCAATGAAATTCTTAATGTTATGATACCGGGGCTTTTTCTTTTGCTCAGCCAGGTTTATCTGCTCTACTGGGACGAAAGCAGGTTGATCAAGTCTGCCAATTTCAAAGGAGTGACAAGATTCTCCGCTCTTGAAAGACATGATGGATCCCAGATTGGCTAAACTGTCTGCAACTTGATTAAAGTCTCTCTTGATATGGAAAAGTTGAAATTCTTCGAAATTGTTGGCAAGAGCTGAGACGATCTTTTGATAAGGAAGTAATTTCTGATCCTTCACTTGCCATTCAGCTAAGACTTGATTGACGACGAGCAAAGAGTCGCCATAAGCATGCACTCTTTTAACATTGAAGTCTTGTAGAATTTTCAGACCTTGTATCAAAGCTTCATACTCGGCCATATTATGAGTGCACTGAAAATCTAATTTAAGAGAAAAGGGGATCATCTCCTTCTCAGGTGTGATCAACAAAATCCCGATTCTTATGCCTGCCATATTCTTGGAACCATCAAAGAATAAATTCTAAATTGGAGATTGTTGAACATTGCAGATCCGCTCATCGGGGAAATCATCCTCGGCTTTAACATCCTTTGCTAGGGAAAAATCTGTCAATTGATCTGCAATTGCTTGACCTTTAATAGATTGCTGGGAGACATACTCCAGATCATATTGCATCAATAGGACTTGCCATTTGGCAATCCGTCCACTGAGAAATGGTTTCTGTAGGATGTACTTGAGAGGATTTAATTTGGATAGAATCTTGACTTCAGATGCCAGTAGATAGTGTCTTAATTTCTGACACATCCAGTGTCTGGATTGTGATGCAAGCTTGAGTAGTTTCCAGAATGTTACATAATCTGAATTATCCTTGACAACCCATGTATGAAACTGAGTAAAATTCTGATCTCTCTGCCAGTAAGACCAAGTTGGCATATTCATAGTTGCATCATGCATCTACCTTCAAAACTGAAACAGTAATGTTTAGGGCATGATACATATATTCTAAATATCCATTTTCTTTAGTTTATTACACATGCATTCCAACATAGGTTTTCTCATCAGCATGATATATTGTACATTCATTTTCATTATATGCATCTTAGTTTCGATATAACATATTAACTTCCTTCCATGATTTGCATGTGGTTTTATGCTAATCCAGTTTTGCATGAAATATGTAGAAAAGTGCTATTTTCCTCCGTAAATTAAGATTTTTTGTAATTTCAATTTCAATTTCAGAATTGTAATAGTTAGATTATAATGAGAACTTTACATTTCCTGTACTAGATTAGAATGTATGAGCATGCATATTTTCTAGAAATGTTTGTTTCATATCATTTTTTTCTTTTATTTCAAAAATTCACGAATGGGAATACGAATGGCACACGCACCATTCTAATAAAAGGTGATTAAATCCTAAGTTGATGATTTGCATTTATGACTATAGTCAAAATGTGAACAAAACTTAGGCTTTTTATCTTTTATGCAATGGCATTGGATCCACAATGGGTCTCTTTTCAAAAATCATCATATTTTTCTAAATATTTTCTTTCTTTATGAGAGTTTAACTTAAAATTAACTTAAAATATATATCAATGGTCATAGTCAGAATATATTGAGAGTTAATTTCATTTTAAACTCTATAAAGTCACCAAAATGTGTTTTATTCTTCATCTGAATTTAAATATAGATTATCTTATAATACATTTTATGATCATAGTCAGAAATGTATTATATCTTCAATCTTATTTCAATTCATTTAAAGAATGAAATATAATTTTCAATATCCCATTTTCAAAATTTTTAATTCATTCATCATTTAGGATAGAATTACATCATATTTTTTTAAATTATTTTAAATTTTCTTCAAAAATCCAAGTGATTTTGAGATGATTCTTCAAATATCCTCTTCATTTCCCAAATCAATCTTCAATTCCTATATGTAAATCCCAATTCATCTTTCTATCTCATCTTATTTTAAAAAATTCAAACTTCAATATCCCAATTTCAAAGTTCAATTTTAGAATTTTCATATTCATTTCCAAGATTCAAAAATCAATTCAAATCGAATTTCAAAGTTCAAATTTAACTTTGAAGTTCATCTCCTGATCAAGTTTTCTATTCTTCACTTCAAATTCTCAAAATATCCAAGTTTTTTTTGAAATCTTTTGAGTTTCTAACCTTCAAATCACTTTGAAATTAAGGATCGAAATTCTAAAGATTAGTGCTAAATCCAAATCCATCTTCAAGTTCTATCTAGATTTCTTGGATCCAATTCTAAATTCTATCTGGATTTTCAAAATTTCAATCTATCTTCAAAACCCATCTGGATTTTCATGGTTCAGATCTCATCAAGATTTCTCAATATCCAGATCCATCTTCTAATTCCACCTTGGATTCAGATTTTCAAATCCAATTTCATCTTGGATTCCAGATTGCAAAATCCAAATCCATCTAGGATTTCAGATTTCAATTCCAAAATTCATCTAGGATTCTAAAATTTCAAATCCAATTCCATCTTGGATTCCAGATTTTTAAATCCAATTCTAACTTGGATTTAGATTTTCAAATCAAATTTCATCTTGAATTCCAGATTGTAAAATCCAAATCCATCTAGGATTCCAAATTTTAATTCTAAATTTTCTAAATTCCATCTAGGATTCCAGATTTTCAAATCCAATTCCACCTTGGATTCAGATTTTTCAACTCCAGTTCCATTTTCCAATTTGATTTCCAATTCCAAACTCAATTCCATTTTCAAATCTCATCTGAATTTCAAGATTATAATTTTAAATTTCTATTTTTCAAAACCACTTTCAAATATATTTTCCCAAGTCTAAATTCAATTTCCAAGTCAAAAATTCCTATTATGAATTCAACATTCAAGACCAAAGACCCCTTTCAAAATCGATTCTTGAAAATCGATCCAAATTCAAAGTTCATCTTGACTTTGAAATTTCATTCTTACTTCTAAATTTCAAATTCCAATTCTCATTTTCTCTTCATCTAAGATTTATTTTTCAAACTTTGATTATTCCAAGACTTAGAAATTCAAGTCGCTTCTTCAAGATCCATTTTCAAGTTCTAAGTTAGATTCAAAATCTAACTTTTTCAAACCAATTTCAACCCTTTGAAGTATTTCTCCAGGTATCTTCAAATTATTTCAAAATCACTTAGAAAATCCCCAAACTTCTGAATTCTTCTTCTTCAAAGCATACATCTCTGCATTTGCATTGCACAAACATGATTCTTTGTGCATGCTTAGACTTAGAATAAATTTTTAAACAATATTTAGGCAAAGCAAAAAGCATAAGTTCGATCCTTGGTTCGATTACCCCTGGTAAAGGCGCCAGGAATGATCGAACCTCGTACCGACGAGTAAATCCCGTCTCTCCATTTTTCTCATAAATTTTCAAAAACGGAGGAGAGTAATTTCAAAATATTTTTTTAAAAAAAATTAAGGTCAAGTGAGACATTTGCAAAAGAGTTTCTCTCTTTTTTTTTCTTTTCCCTTCTCTCTTCTTCTCTATATTTTATTCCCCTTCAAAAAGGAAATAGAGGCTAGAAAGGCAAAGAGAAAGAAAAGAGGAACACAAGAGGAAAGTTTTTTTGCAATAATCACACCTAGTCAAAATCGTGGGTTGTGCTATACTTGAGAAGATCATTTTTCTCTTTAATATGGTTGTTTCCCAAGCTCCAAGCCTATTAATGAAAGGAGGTCGACCAAGAGAAGGTAGCTTTTGTTCTGAAAATTTCAAAATTTTCTTGGTGAAGAAGTATTTAAAGGGTGAAGACAGTCTCAATATTCTAGATACCGGTCCAAATTGCGTGATCTTTAACTTGTTGGAAAGCTAAGATCTTGTCCTACAAGTTGTTGTTTACCATTTTGCGTGATTTGGCTTGATTAAGCCGCTAAAATCCCTAACAAGTTTCCTCCTGACAGCATCAAGCCCTTTTGCTGGTGGAAAGCTCGAGTTTGTGAGTTTTTTTTAGAATCTCTTTGGTGAAGATCGACCTTCACGTGTTGTTGTGTAAGCAATTGGGTTCGTCATTGCTGGGTGTTCAAGCTGCAGTTCATGGTGTTTCAGTTCAGTGTCGGTTGCTTTCCAACAACATCCCATGGTCATCAATCTGGATTAAAAAATCGCTGGTTCATTTGTGTTTGTCTTTGCTTCCTTATCATTTTTTCTAAGTTTTCTTATTGATTGTTGCTTGTAGTTGCAAGTTGGTTATTTGTTGAATGTTTAGAATGAATGTTTTAAAATATTTATGTTGTTAATTGGTTCTGCTATTCACAAAAATATAAAGTTTGATTTGTTTTTACATAACTCGGTTTCTAGTCAAAACCTGAATTCCTAAATTTTGAGCTGTCATGAATGACTCCAAAGAAATGATCATATCGGCCTCGATACTAGTCAGTTTTTGGTGTTCTTTAGCTTCCCAAAAAGCTAAGATGAACATATACAATTTGTAGTTGAGATCATTGCATGAATCGATCTTTTAGACCCTTAAAAAGTACTGATAAGATTTATGTCAGACAGGAGTTCACTGTCACCTGTTTGGTTCAGAACACAACTGGTGGTGTTCGATATTTCTTAATTATTTGGAGATTCCGTGCATAAAAAATTAATTTGTTTAATTCTATGGAAAGCTAGAACCTAGATCTAAAACTTTTGTCTTCTGAGTCATAGCTGAATCCTTGGTTAAGTGTCTCAAAAATATTAATCTTTCTACTATTGTCAAATAGTTAGAAGTTAATTCATTTGTCAACATCACCTACCACTTTTTGAGAATTTAAAAATTCGTAGAAACTCATAGAAAACTCAGAAAAATCAAAATTTTAGTTTGTTGGAAAGGTCTGGATCTGACCTACGTTTTCTAAGTTGGTGGTTTCTACAAAATCCACTGTCTAAAAGGTTGAAAACCCTTTCAAAAAGACTCTCTATGAAGTTTAAAAGTCTGTCATAGACTGGTTTGTCTGTCCCAGTCCCAAGTCCATGGAATAGACACCTCTGATCTGAATCCAATGATTTTAGATTCATTGGAAAGGCGTGCAAGTCATGCACAACTTTCCTTTGGACTACCTCTGTCAAAACAGAGTGCATAGGTCCCCAAAAACCTATTTTCCTGAGTCCTATTCAGACTCATCTTCGTGAAAGCTTCTGCACGTGTTAAGATCCGTTTGGATCTTGGATTGGTGTTCACCAATCCACATTATTTTGGTATCAAAGCGAGGGTTGTCGGATTTCTTAATCTGACACGATTCTAGATGTAGTGGAAAGGTCAAAAAAAAAACTAGGATCGATGCGCCATGTTTAGGCAAAACCAAATATAGGAGTCGAAGCGAGTATATCCCTGAAAAGGACATTCATGACCTTAGGAATGGAACTTGAACCTTGCAGTGTCAAATTGATGCTCTTCATTGTAAAATAAAAGATTTTACCAACGAGCCGGTGAATCCATTTGAACGAAGTCAATGCGTTTCTCAAGGAATGCGTAGAACACTTCCTTATGACTCTGATGATGAATTTGAGTCAGAACGGGATAAGAAAATGAGATTTTTGCAAAGTCAATTGCTCGCTAAAAAAACTCGGATGGCAATGATAAAATCTAGACTTTGTGAACTGAAATTGGAGGAAGCGCTTCATCACAGATCGACTCTGCTTCGATCCTTGAAGGCGTATGGGTGGTCCGACTCTGTTCGTGGGTCCAACTCACATCAGTACCCGTATGTGGGTAGAAAGATGGATCCGCCTAGGAGATCCAGTCGGGAGTCTAGTGCTCCAAATCTGAAGGTCCATTATGTGAATTTTTTGTAGCGGAAATCGAGGCAGAGCCCTCGTACGCCCATCTCATTTTCTAGTCCCCGACCCAACCCCACCTCATTTAAATCTGATAATTCTAGGGTTAGGTTTAAGGAAATCTCATGTGTGAGTTGTGAGGATGAAGAAAGTTATGTTTCTTCTGACTTAGGATCTCAACAATTCAAAGAAGTCATATTGGAAAATGAGGATTGGGATAGCGAAGAAGAGTCCCAGTTTGAAGAAATTAATCGCACCCTTGTTATTTTCATAAAGAAGCCTCTCAAAGAGCCTTTTTGTGAAATGATTGGTGGACCGATATTCGATGAGGAACTCGAGAAGGAACCCTCACTTAAAATTGAGGATGTTCCTATGTGCAAAATTCTTGATGAACCAATTTTTGAGAAAATATATAAGGAGATGTCCCATATTTCTTCATTTTGGGAAATCGAACCTATAGAAGACCAGTCTGATGTCAATCTTAATGATTCGGTCTTCAAAAAAATTTATGAGCACATAGAAGAAACGGTTTTCCCTTAAGATGCAACTGACATTATTGTCAACAATGACCTCTCAATCCTTATTAGTGAATTCATCTTCAATAAGAATGTCAAAATTGAAAAGCCCTATCATTGTATTGAAAAATTGATCGAGATGTATGATAAGGAGCTTTAAGAAATTAAAAATTTAGAAGTTCAAAATGAAATGTCTCTTGTTGAGTTGTTTGAAAATTCTAAGATGAATACATTGGAAATGACAAACATGAAAACTCTAATTTTTTTTGTGACCATCTGGATTTTGTTGATAATCGTGCTTCTGTATCTTTGATAAATTCAAATATGTAATTTTGCTCTATTAGTATATTGTGTTGCTTATTTTCAAAATAAATTGTCTTATGATTGCAAAACTCTGTGTGCGAAGTTTGATATTGTGATTAGTATGATACATAGACAATTTTTATCTATGACTGATCTGATTTTTATTGCAATCGTTAGAGCCTTGATCCATGGTCAAATTATTAAATATAAAGTCCTAAAAAATTTTGTGTTTCAATCTAATTCGTTTGAATTAGATTGTGCAAGGAATGTTAATTTGCAAGTTTTTAGTCAAACCATAAATAATTATGAGAATCCATATGAATATTTGAGTAAAAACCTAAGTATGTTTGCCTTGCATGATAAAAATGTTAATATCTGATAGTAATTTACAATATTTATCGAACATGCATAATGGTTTAAGTATATATCTGTTGTTGTCTACATTGCATAGTACATTTATTTTTCATGTGGACAGACTCTACGTTGATTTTATTTTGAATATTTGTAGAGATTATGGAGCTTCGCATGAGAAGAACAAGGCTCTGAGGACGAAGCCTTTCGAACCAGGGGGAATGATGCAGAGCATCCTGAAGATCTGAGCTTTGAAGATGAATTGGATTTAAATCCAAATCCCAAGATCCGATCCAGGATGCGGTTTATGGTAGATCCAATCGAGCAGGACCATCTGGGTCCAATTGGATCTTCGCATACCCAGATCCATTTTTAATATCGTGCTGCAATATCTGAGATATTTTGTATCTTTCTTAGAGATTGTAATTTTATGTTTTGATTCCATTTTGTCATATTACGAAATCACATTAAATTTGTTTTTATTTTTATTTTTTAGGTGTCAGATTCTATGGATCCGGATAGTTCTGATACCCTATATAATTCTTTTGTGGTACTCGAGGGTGTATGGGGAACACAAATAAATTTTTTTATTTTTCACAATTGTATTTTTCTAATGCGTTTTTGTGCAGGATCCAATTCACTACATAATTTGGATCCGGATCTCAATTCATTTCAATGGAGCCCTAGTTGGCACCATTTGGAGTGAACCATCTTGGCCTTCATTCAAATTTCAGCCTTAACTAATGCAAGTCAATATGGCTATTGGTCACTTAATGTACTTGGCTAAAAATAGCCTAGTCAAAATCGTGGGTTGTGCTATGCTTGGGAAGGTCATTTTTCTCTTTAATGTGGATCTTCCCCAAGCTCCAAGCCTATTAATGGAGGGAGGTCGACCAAGGGAAGGTGGCTTTTGTTCTAAAAATTTTAAAATTTTCTTAGTGGAGAAGAAGTATTTAAAGGGTAAATACAATCTCAGTATTTTGACCGTATCTCCCTAGATACCAGTCCAAATTGCATGATCTTTAACTTGTTGGAAAGCTAAGATCTTGTCCTACAAGTTTGTTGTTTACTATTATGCATGATTTGGCTTGATTAAGCTGATAAAATCTCTAGAAAGTTTTCTGCTGACAGCATCAGGCTCTTTTTGCTGGTGAAAAGCTCTAGTTTGTGAGTTTTTTTTAGAATCCCTTTGGTGAAGATCGACCTTGACGTGTTGTTGTGTAAGCACTTGGGTTTGTCATTGATGGGTGTTTAAGCTGCAGTTCATGGTGTTTCAGTTCGGTGTCGGTTGCTTCCCAACGACATCCCATGGTCATCTTCATTCGGATAAAAAAATCGCTGATTCATTTGTGTTTGTCTTTACTTCCTTGTCAATTTTCTTACATTTTCTTGTTGACTGTTGCTTGTAGTTGTAAGTCGGTTATTTGATGAATGTTTGGAATGAATGTTTTGAAATATTTATGTTGTTAATTGGTTTTGTTGTTCACAAAAATATCCAGTTCGATTTGTTTTTACATAACTCAGTTTCCTGTCAAAACCCGAATTCCTGAATTTTGAGTTGTCAGAAATGACTTCAAAGAAATGATCGTATTAGCCTTGATACTAACCAGTTTTTGACGTTCTTTAGCTTCTCGAAAAGCTAAGACAATCATCTACAACTTTATAGTTGAAGTCATTACACGAATCAGTTTCTGAACCCTTGAAAAGCGCTGATAAGATTTCTGTCAGACCGGAGTTCACTATTACTTGTTTGGTTCAAAACATAACTGGTGGTGTTCTGTATTTCTTAATTATCTAGAGATTTTCTACATGAAAATTAAATTTGTTTGATTATGTGAAAAGCTATAACCTAGATCTAAAACTTTCATGTTTTGAGTTATAGCTGAATCCTCGTTTAGGTGTCTCAAAAATATCAATCTTTCTGTTGCTGTCGAATAGTTGAAATTTAATTCATTTGTCAACATCACCTACCATTTTTTGAGAATTCAAAAATTTGTAGAAACTCATATAAAACTCAGAAAAATCAAAATCTTAGTTTGTTGAAAAGGTCTAGATTTGGTCTACATTTTCTCAGTTGGTGGTTTTTGCAAAATCTATCATCTGAGAGGTTGAAAACCCATTCAAATAGACTATCCACGGAGTCTGAAAGTCTGTCATAGACTAGTTTGTTTGTCCCAGTCCCAAGTCCATGAAACTGACACCTCTTATCTGAATCTAGTGATTTAAGATTCGTTGAAAAGGTGTGTGAGTCATGCACAACTTTCCTTTGGACTGTTCTTGTCGAAAAGAGCGCACATATCCTAAAAACCTTATGTTTCTGAGTCTTATTAAGACTCATCTTCACAAAAGCTTCTGCGTGTGTTAAGATTTGTTTGGATCTTGGATCGTGGATCGGTGTTCACCCAATCCACATCAATGTGTAACATAGATTCATTTGCATTTAAGATATATGGTTTTGGATATGGATATGGATTTGGATTATGGTCAAATTCTGTATGATCCATGGTTTTATTTAAGCTTATATAGAAATCAATTTTAACATAGATTGTACTGGACTTGATGGGCAACATCTCAAGTCAAATTTTATATGGACTTCTACAAATCCAATAAATTTGGATATATATATATATATATATATATATATATATATATATATATATATATATATATATATGAATCCAATAATGAATTTGAACTTAAATGTTCAAACTTGTGGTTTGATTAAAATCTTAGAATTAGCTTATCATATTTCGCATATCCAAATAATAATGAGATAACTTTCATTGGATATGGATCTGGTGTATATCTAAATTGGATTTGGATATAAAGATTTATACTTAATTTTATAATAAAAAACCAACCTAGTGTGTGACTATCTTCATGATAGTGATGTATCATGAAGGAAAAGTCCAGCTAGTGTATGCAAACCCTCGTGATGTCATGACTTAATGCAAATATTGCTTAAATGCAATGCATTGAAAAAGTGAAAGCTAAATTATAATTTTACACATGCATATGAGGATATTTATTTGTATATGATGATAAATAATGTTCTCTATGGTATGCTTGTATGAATACATTAAAAGATATTTTTCATGTTTTTAAAGCTTTTGTATGAAATGCAATATGGTCAGTCACATGTATGACTATCTTGATATACTGATTTAAAATGATTAAGTGGTGATCAACATGTGATAGTGCACATGGATAGTGGAAGCATTTATTATGTTTGGCAAATCATGAATTTATAAATCAATAAAATTTATAGTACTCCACTAGTGTACATGTAGACATGATGATGTCTTATGGTATGGTCATGGAATAGCTACAAGAACCCTATAATTATGTGTGACCCACATTATAATGTATTTATTTTTTATCTATGAACTGCATAACTTAGTATGCAGTAAATGATGAATACTTGAAATAAACTAATACACATGATATGATGGAGAACAACCTAGTTTGTGAATAGCCTTATGATAGAGATATATCATACAGAAAAAACCTAAGTAGCATATATAAAACCTCATAACATCATGAGTGCAATACATAATGCATTGATTATGATACAATGTGGGTGTTTGTCTCGAATGTTTTGTTGAGAAACTATATTTTGATGACACACAATATGATACACTGTCATATTTGATTTAATATGATATGATAATATGTCTTCTTGAAAAATGTTATATTATGATTGGATATGCTTTGCCATGTATCTAATGAGTATTTGATGCAAGGATATCTCACACAAAAAGCATGGAGACCTTCTGTTCAAGTACAATCGTGGTGCAATCATACTCCTTGAAGAAAAAACTTGATGAGCCATGCATTCCTAAAGATCATCTAAAGAGATCGGCTACCTCAAGATGAAGACTTTTTTCTTCTTTATAGTCATATGTAACAGAACCTTCAGAAGCATGCATATTACATACTTCATCATAAAAGTCACTCATTCTCAAAAGTTATATTTCATAAAAGTATACGATAGTTTCAAAAAACACCTTTTTTGAAAACCAATAATTGTACCTTCTTACAAACCTTTATGGAAAAGGTATTTTGACATGATATATTAGCTCATGATTTCAAAAAGCAATAATTGTACCTTCTATCATGTATAAGACAACTTGAAAAGAAATAAAAAGAAATGATTTCAACTATGTCAGAAAAAGACAAAACATAGAAATCGGCTAGACAAAGAAAAATAAATATAATATGTTTAGAAAAGACTTTAGTTACTTTTTTACAACTCAAGAATGTCGACTTACTTAAAGTCATCATTCTCTTTGTAAAACATTTAATACCTCCTCTAAAAATCTTTTTAGAAACAACTATTTTAATCCCACTCAAGAATGTCGACTTGCTTAAAGTCTTCATTCTCTCTGTAGACATTAAAAAAAACATCATAAAGCAATTCTTGATATGACTATTTACAAATAAAGATCTCAAAGCATTTATTGTACTTACACTCATTTAAGTAAAGAAGTGACAATTCCTAAATAAAATACTTAAGTACTACAAATCATTAATTATAATAAAGACAAAACTACATGATGGCTTACACATCCAACGTTCAATGTACAATTATAAGAAAAAGACTTTTTACATAAAATATATCATAGCTAAAATATTACAACGACTAGTGTACCCCAAATACTACTTTTATGGAAAGAAGACTTTTTCGAAAATCCATAAAGATGTTTTTTGAAATGACTTGACATCTCACATCCCAAAAATACTATCATTTCAAAAAGGCAACGACTATTTTTCTAAGGCTATATAAACACAATCAAATTAATTATTTCACAAGGACATGTGAGCTTACAACGAGAAAAGTTCCTATTCGATATTTGAAAGAGAGCCTTGAAAAAGAAAAAGAAAAGAAAGAGAAAAAGTCAAGAATAACTCTTTGACAAAGAATATCTTCTGAGTGAAAAGAACAAAACATTCTGAGAATCCTTCATTCGTGCATTCATATCATTCTAAAGGTTCTATAGGAAGTATTGTAACTTTTTGTTATTCACTGTATTCCTTCTTTGTTGAAAGAAGTAGACCTCTGTGAAAGAGGGTGTGCCCCTTCTCTGTTGAGAGAAGAAGACCTCTGTGAAAGAGGGTTTGCCTCTTCTCTGTTGAGAGAAGAAGACCTCTGAGGAAGAGGGTGTTGTACTATTTATCCGGTAACTCGGATGTTATAGTGGAAAGCTCAAGTGGTTTGCTTGGGGACTGGATGTAGGTCTGGAAATTGACCGAACCAGTATAAATTCTCTGTTTTATGTGTTGTGCCTTATTGCATTTTATTTTTATTTTATCGATCTTTACAATATTTCACTATTCACCCCCCTCTAGTGGAATTTCATTTGGTATCAAAGCAGGTTTGCTGGTTTCGACATAACAAGTGCTCCAGCACAAATGGCATCTACCTCTTATGCTCGTGATATTAAAGGTCAACACGCATCTCGTCCTCCTTTTTTCAACGGCTCTAACTATGGATACTGGAAATGCAGAATGACTATATTTCTCAAATCCATAGATTTTGCTGTATGGAAAATTATTGAGCATCCATACACATCTCCATCCGCAGACTATAGCTTATGGTCTAATGAAGAAAAGAAAATGGCAAATCTAAATGCAAAGGCTATGAATGTCTTATATTGTTCCATTGATGAAAATGAATTCAATAGAATATCTATTTGTGAATCTGCATATGATATTTGGCATTCTCTGGAGGTTATTCATGAAGGAACCAACAAAGTGAAAGAAGCCAAAATCTCATCTCTTGTCCGAAAATATGAGTTGTTCAAAATGAACAAAGATGAACCCATCACAGAGATGTTTACAAGATTCACCAACATCACCAACGACCTGAAATCTCTGGGAGAAACCTATTCCCAGACAGATAAGGTGAAGAAAATCTTGAGATCTCTCACAACTGATTGGGAGAAAAAGACTACAGCAATTGAAGAAGCTCAAGATTTATCCAAGCTTACCCTGGATGACTTAATAGGCAATCTTATGGCCTATGAAGTCCATATGAAGGAAAGAAGGGAAGAGGAACAACCTACAAAGAAAACTCTAGCCTTCCTAGCTCTTTTTGAGAATGAGGACTCAGAAAAAGAATCTGAAATTGCGATACTCACCAGAAAATTTCAGCGCTTCATGAGAAAGAACCGGCTTCAAAATAAGCACAAGGAAAGAAAAGAATCTAAGAAAGATTCCATGTGCTATCAGTGTAACAAGCCAGGCCACATGAGACGTGACTGTCCTCTCCTAAAAAGAAAATCCAAAACTAAGGAACCAAAGAAAAAGGCTCTGCATGCTCAATGGGATGATTCAGAACCATCCACAAGTGAAGAGTCAAGTGATGATGAAGCTGAAACCGCCAACATGTGCTTCATGGCAGAAAGCTCTGTAAGTGAATCCCTTGATTTTTCTTTTGAAGAACTTAAAAATGCCTTTCAGAAACTTTTTGAAGAATCAAGAAAAACGATTCTCAAAAATAAACATTTGAAATCTGAAAATCTAGCGCTTATGTTGAAAAATGAAAAACTCAGTATTTAAAATTCTGAGTTACAAAAGAAAAATTTTCTGATTATTTCTGAAATCTCTTCTACTAGCTCCAAGACTAAAAATCTTCAAGTAGAAATTTCAGAATTAAAAAGTAAAACTGAGAACCTTATGAAAACGGTTTTTAAGTTTACTAAAGGAAAAGAGAACCTGGATAAACTCCTATCTTCTCAAAAAGTCTCTTTCTACAAGAATGGTATTGGGTACTCTCATTTTAACAAACCTTCTTGTATGAATCAAAAGACCACTTTTGTCAAAGGTTCTTCTGAACCTAAAAAGGAGTATTATTATAAATCTTTGTACTCCTCTAAAGTTATAGACAAACCCAAATCAAAATGGATATGGGTTCCTAAGTCTAACAAAAAGGGACCCGATTGGGTACCACAAAGGATTTTTACTTGATATTTTGCAGGCTCCAAAGAAGAAGAACAGATGGATACTAGACAGTGGATGTTCAAAACACATGACAGAACATCCAGATCTTTTTGTTGTTCTTCATCATAAAGAAGGAGGAACTGTCACCTTTGGAGATAACAACAAAGGTTTGATAATTGGTAATGGTAATATTGGCAATATTGATAAACCTCTTATCAAAGATGTTCTCCTTGTTAAAGGCTTAAAACATAACCTTCTAAGTATAAGTCAAATGTGTGACACAGGTTATAATATTAACTTTAAACATGATGCTTGTCTTATAGCAGACACCAACAAAAATATCATTTTAAAAGGTATAAGAAGAAATAATATTTATAAATTATACCTAGAAAATATTACTGAACATTGCCTTATAGCTAATAACGACACTCAACATTTATGGCACAAGAGAATGGGTCATGTCAACTCCAAGTTCATGTCTAAATTAGCTAAACACAAGTTAGTACGTGGGTTACCTAAAATATCGTTTAAAAAGGATTTTTTTTTGTGATGCATGTCAACTAGGAAAATTGTCAAAATCATCTTTCAAATCAAAAAATATTGTTTCAAGTAAAAGACCTTTAGAGCTTCTCCACCTAGATCTTTTTGGTCCTTCTAGAGTAGCTAGTTTTAATCATAATAAATATGCTTTTGTCATTGTAGATGATTACTTAAGATTTACTTGGGTTATATTTTTGAAAAACAAAAGTGATACGTTTTGTGAATTCAAAATTTTATGTAAAAAGCTACAAAATGAAAAAACTTGTTCTATTATTAAAATTCGTAGTGACCATGGAGGAGAAATTGATAATGAACTTTTTGTAAATTTTTGTAACTTGCATGGTATTGCTCATAACTTTGCCTTTCCTAGAGCTGTACCTCAAAATGGTGTAGTGGAAAGAAAGAATAGAACCCTTCAGGAATCAGCTAGAACTATGCTCCAACATAATAATCTTGCTAAATATTTTTGGGCAGAAGCTGTTAATACTGCATGCTATATAATAAATAGAGTTCTTATTAAGCCCTTATTAAATAAAACTCCTTATGAATTATTCTATGACAGAACTCCAAGAATAGACTACTTTAAAGTCTTTGGGTGTAAATGTTTTATCCTTAACACAAAAGATAGCCTTGATAAATTTGATCCTAAATCGGTTGAAGGCATATTCTTAGGATATTCAAGTCTGAGTAAAGCATACAGAGTTTTCAATAAGAGTTCAAATACTATTGAAGAATCTATGCATGTCAGTTTTTGTGAATCTATTGATCAATCTGTTCATAAGACTAACGATGATGATATTGAAAATACAGATTTGTTCCTAGATAACACAGCTAAATCTAATGAAGATGGTCATCAAAGAACATTTGTTGAAATCAGAGATCATCCTCAAAAGCAGATTTTGGGAGACCTGACCAAGGGAGTTCAAACTAGAGCTCAGCTGGAACGGATTGCAAACATGGCATTCATTTCTCAACTTGAACCAAAGAAGATTGATGAAGCCATCATCGATGAGTTCTGGATGCTAGCCATGACTGAAGAACTAAATCAATTCCAAAGAAATGATGTTTGAGATCTTGTACCAAGACCAAAGGATCATCAGATCATTGGGACAAGATGGATCTTCAGAAACAAGCTAGATGAAACATGTAATGTTATAAGAAACAAGGCAAGACTAGTAGCTCAAGGATACAACCAGGAGGAAGGTATTGACTTTGATGAAACTTTTGCTCCTGTTGCTAGACTTGAATCTATTAGAATGTTTTTAGCATATGCAAGCTATATGGATTTCAAACTATATCAAATGGATGTTAAAAGTGCGTTTCTAAATGGTTTTATAAATGAAGAAGTCTATGTAAAACAACCTCCATGCTTTGAAAATGAACAATATCCAGATCATGTTTTCAAACTAAAATGTGCCTTATATGGATTAAAATAAGCACCTCGTGCTTGGTATGACAGACAAAAAACCTTTTTATTAAAAATTGGTTTTTCTGTAGGCAAAGCAGACTCTACTCTATTTGTGAAAATAGTGAATGATCATACCCTAATTGTTCAAATTTATGTGGACGATATCATCTTTGGATCTACTAACAACACTCTTTGTGAAGATTTTTCTAAGTCCATGCAGAAAGAATTTGAAATGAGTATGATGGGAGAACTCACCTACTTTCTTGGACTGTATATTAAGCAAACCAAGGATGGAGTCTTCATCAATCAATCTAAGTATGCTCATGAACTTCTAAAGAGGTTCAACATGAACTCAACTGCTTCAAAGAATACTCCTATGAGCACAACTACTGTTTTGGACAAAGATGAAGATGGTAAGTCTGTAGATACAAAGGTATACCGAGGTATGATAGGATCACTACTCTATTTAACTGATAGCCGTCCGGATATTATGTTCAGTGTTTGCTTGTGTGCTAGATTTCAATCAAATCCAAAAGAATCATATCTTAAAGCTATAAAAAGAATAATGAGATATTTAAAAGACAGTTGATTTTGGATTATTTTATTCAAAATCTTCTACATTTGATTTAATCTCATACAACGATGCTGACTTTGCTGGAAGTAAATCTGACAGAAAAAGCACAAGTGGAACATGTCATATGCTAGGGCACTCACTAGTTTCATGGTTCAGTAACAAACAAAACCGTGTATCTTTATCTACTACTGAAGCTGAATACATAGCTGCTAGCCTAGCATGCACTCAAGTCATCTGGATGAAACAAACTTTAAAAGACTTTGGTCTAATTTTTAAAAATACAACTATTTTCTGTGATAATACTAGTGCTATAAATTTATTTAAGAATCCTATTTTACACTTACGAACTAAGCATATTCAAGTAAGACATCACTTCTTAAGAGAACAAGTCTTGAACAACATAATTAAACTCAAATTTATATCCACCAATCAACAGTTAGCAGACATCTTCACTAAACCTTTAAAACACGAAGACTTTACACGAATTAGAAGAGAATTAGGAATATGCAAATTAAGTGACTTATAATTAATCACACTTATTTGGATTAAAACATCTTATGAGTTCTGATAAAGTATTTATTTAAAAAAAAATGATTCCCTCTTATCGATCTTTTTATTTTTTTATCTATCATATACATTTTCTTTATAGTCAAACTATGTCTCCATATTCACGTATACTCTAACCACATTCATCATGATACATTCTTTATGTCTTTCAACTTGTCATCTTTCAAGTACACATCAATAATAACTCATTGTCCTATTTCCTTTTACTTTAAGTAAAGCTATCATGACTTTGTTCACATCACTCATCTCATAACACCTTTTATCAATTTTGTCTTTTAGTGAAAACCTCACTTACGATAAGCTAGCCCCTCTTCAACATGATATTGTAATCCTCACTTATTTTATTAGACCTTTACTGATCATTCTTTTTCTTAGCTTCTTACAGTCAAATGATATATCCCTTATCATGACTTCCTTTCCTCAACACACTTCACTAAAACTTTACTTAAGTAAAGAATAGCATGATAAAACCACTTTATGAGAAATATTGCTTTTCAAACTTGAGTCACAATCCTTCTTATTTTTTATTACTCACCACCTTTTTTATCTTCACGTATAAGATTTACTATATCATCTTTTATATCATATCTTAAGTACAATCTATTTTTGTTCTTTCGTCCTTCACATCTTTTATGAAAAATTATAAAAACTCATTTTCAACAACTTGTCCTTCATTTGTTATTATTCTCATGAGTACTATTGTGCCACTCTTTTTCTCTCTCTCTTCATACGAAGTAAACCTCCATCCATAACCATTGACCCCTTTACAATTTTTTTAATGTTTCATCCTTTTCAAAAACCATGAACTCCCTCCAAACGAGATTCATTAAAACCATGTCCTATAAAGCAAAACATCAATTCATGTCAATCATAACCTTACTTTATGTCATACATCTCATATCTAACCTCAAGAGATATTGTCCTTTATGACTATTCTCACTCCTTCCTCGCATATCCATAAAAACATTTCTTAAATAAGAAATTATTGTTTCTCTCACTCAAATATCCTTTTTGTCTTATTCCAAATTCCTTCTTCACGAATTTAGAATGCTTTCACATAAAGTAAAAACATCATATAAAAAGTTGTTTGTTTTATTAGGCCATTATTTCTTTCACTCTATAACAATCTTTACATCTCATCACTTCGTTTCACGAAAATCTTTGAAATCCAAAAACCTTGTCCAATAGGACACTTCATACTCAATTCATGACACACCTCACAATCCAAAAAACTCTTCCATAGTAAATTTTTCTCTATATAGAAAAATTATTTAAAAACTATGTCCTTCTTGACCTACATACTAATATAATACACTATACTCCAAAAACTGATATCATTCACATGCTATACTCACGAATTTTCTTATTCAACTAAAATCTAAAAATCATACACTTCAAATGTCATTCATTTCTTATCACAATTATTTTCTTTCTTCTATTTAATAGATTGGGTCATCCCTCACCAATTCCACACGAATTTCTCTATCTTCATACAAGCTATCACTCTTTCCAAGCTCTTCTTTCTTAGTCTCTTTTCAAGTACTTACAATGGCATCCTCCTCCTCATCCGACATTAACATCCTTGAAGCTTCGGAGTTGAGATTTCCAGATCTCATTCACACATATCACTCCATAAACTCCATGACCATCCAACCAGGTAAATTAGTCCATCTAGAAGCCTTTCCATCATTTGATTTACAATCCTCTCTTTCCGATTTTATTCATGTCCTAGCCTCTCCACAATTAATGCCCATCTATCCTCATCTTATCAAAGTGTTCTACACAAACCTTTTTGTCGACCATGATCACTCTATCATCACTTCCATGGTACATGGAAAAGTCTTCTCCTTCGACATCTCTAAGCTAGGCTACATTCTGAATATATCTTCCTACGAGATTGAGCTTTCTAACATTGTTCCTCTTGACCAATCCGTGTTTAAGAAAGTCCTCCTCTCCACTCGCTCCACCCACTTTCCGTGGCATGAAAGCAACTTAAAGCCTCATGCACTGTTATTGTCCAAAATTCTTTCCTCCAATGTAGTCCCTAAGTCGCCCTCTAGGGGATTTATTGCAAATGAAGTCTCCCTTCTTCTTTATGCAATCTTCTATGCCTTTCCCATCAACTGGTTCAGTGTCATCTTCCACAACATGATTAACTTTCGTTCTTTTCAGTCTCTTCCTTTTGGGTACTTCATCACCCTCATTCTTGAATTCTTCCAAATACCTCTTGCAACCGATGTCGTCTATCACTCCAACCGCATGTTTGATGACTCCTCTCTCCATGAGGTAGAGTCCTCTCACCTAAACTCTGACGACGAAGGCCCTCAAGAAGTAGATCAAGCAGCAACTTCTGACCTTGACATCTTCTCAACACTTATCAATGTCCAGAACACCCAGGATCTCCTTCTCAAGAGTCAAGCATCACTGCAAATCAACCAAGATGAATTACTAAGGAAGTTTCACCCCTCATCCGACTCAAAATGAACTCTTCATTCATGTCGTCTGTAATAACTTTAACTATTTTTTCATTTGGTCTGTAATAACTCTACTTACTCTGATCCCCTCCTTTTTGTCCATGACAAAGGGGGAGAAAACCTGTCTCCAATAGGAGAAAAATACTCTTTGACATTTTTTTATGATATTATCATTACTATGCATATTGTCTTTTTGACAGGGGGAGCATATTTTGTCATCATCAAAAAGGGGGAGAATGTTGAGAAACTATATTTTGATGACACACAATATGATACACTGTCATATTTGATTTAATATGATATGATAATATGTCTTCTTGAAAAATGTTATATTATGACTGGATATGCTTTGCCATGTATCTAACGAGTATTTGATGCAAGGATATCTCACCCAAAAAGGATGGAGACCTTCTGTTCAAATACAACCGTGGTGCAATCATACTCCTTGAAGAAAAAACTTGATGAGCCATGCATTCCTAAAGATCATCTAAAGAGATCGGCTACCTCAAGATGAAGACTTTTTTCTTCTTTAGAGTCATATGTAACAGAACCTTTTTTGAAAACCAATAATTGTACCTTCTTACAAACCTTTATAGAAAAGGTATTTTGACATGATATATTAGCTCATGATTTCAAAAAGCAATAATTGTACCTTCTATCATGTATAAGACAACTTGAAAAGAAATAAAAAGAAATGATTTCAACTATGTCAGAAAAAGATAAAACATAGAAATCGGCTAGACAAAGAAAAACAAATATAATATGTTTAGAAAAGACTTTAGTTACTTTTTTACAACTCAAGAATGTCGACTTACTTAAAGTCATCATTCTCTTTGTAAAACATTTAATACCTCCTCTAAAAATCTTTTTAGAAACAACTATTTTAATCCCACTCAAGAATGTCGACTTGCTTAAAGTCTTCATTCTCTCTGTAGACATTAAATAGCACATCATAAAGCAATTCTTGATATGACTATTTACAAATAAAGATCTCAAAGCATTTATTGTACTTACACTCATTTAAGTAAAGAAGTGACAATTTCTAAATAAAATACTTAAGTACTACAAATCATTAATTATAATAAAGACAAAACTACATGATGGCTTACACATCCAACGTTCAATGTACTATTATAAAAAAGACTTTTTACATAAAATATATCATACCTAAAATATTACAACGACTAGTGTACCCCAAATACTACTTTTATGGAAAGAAGACTTTTTCGAAAATCCATAAAGATGTTTTTTGAAATGACTTGACATCTTACATCCCAAAAATACTATCATTTCAAAAAAGGCAACGACTATTTTTCTAAGGCTATATAAACACAATCAAATTAATTATTTCACAAGGATATGTGAGCTTACAACGAGAAAAATTCCTATTCGATATTTGAAAGAGAGCCTTGAAAAAGAAAAAGAAAAGAAAGAGAAAAAGTCAAGAATAGCTCTTTCACAAAGAGTATCTTCTGAGTGAAAAGAACAGAACATTCTGAGAATCTTTCATTAGTGCATTCATATCATTCTGAAGGTTCTATATGAAGTATTGTAACTTTCTGTTATTCACTGTATTCCTTCGTTGTTGAAAGAAGTAGACATCTGTGAAAGAGGGTGTGCCCCTTCTCTGTTGAGAGAAGAAGACCTCTGTGAAAGAGGGTGTGCCCCTTCTCTGTTGAGAGAAGAAGACCTCTGTGAAAGAGGGTGTGCCCTTCTCTGTTGAGAGAAGAAGACCTCTGAGGAAGAGGGTGTTGTATTATTTATCCGGTAACTCGGATGTTATAGTGGAAAGCTCAAGTGGTTTGCTTGGGGACTGGATGTAGGTCTGGAAATTGACCGAACCAGTATAAATTTTGTGTTTTATGTGTTTACCTTATTGCATTTTATTTTTATTTTATCGATCTTTACAGTATTTCACTATTCACCCCCCCTCTAGTGGAATTTCATGTTTAAGTGAGGGATATTGGATCATGATAAAGATTCAGTGTGATTAATAGGTCTTATATGAAATCTAATGACCTACTTGAGAAGTGGGTTTATGAGATAGAAACCACCAAAATAGTGCCTGATGATTTCACTTCTTTTTTATTTCTCAGTATTTTTTAGAATCCAATAAAATTGGTTATAACTTATAACAGCTACTCAACGGAGGATAATTTATCTTCTCTTTCACCTCGACCTGCACTGTCAGTTCAAGATCATAGAGTTCATGATGATTGATAGTCGGGATAATAATGAACAGCAACATCTGCATCGTCATGACCATCAAGTTGGACTCATGTGGGTCCCAAGGACACATTCCCATTGTCCTACTTGCCAGATATCAATCCATCTGGTGAGCTGACTCGAATTGACGATCCCCGGGAGGTGGACGTCGTCGTCCTTGAGGAGGCCCGACACATTGGCGTAGACCTGTCAGGCGTACGGCTTGGCTTTGGTCTTCAGCTCGGCTCTGTGCTTGTCGAACCTGCGACCGAGGAGGGTGCCGCGGGAGAGGAACTCGTGGGCCAGGTAGCACGCCAGGAGGTGGTTGGTCGGCAGCTTAGAAAGCTTAGGCTTGGGCACCGGTTGGCTCGACTCGTTCTTCCTTGATGCCGGGGCGCCAACCCCGCCCTTCAATTTCCTCCTCTTTGACTCCCTCCCATCCACGTGGTTGTTGCTAGACATCGTCATTGGTGAACACGAGACACATCAGTTGTACAATCACCCGTTCAAAAAGGGAAAATAAGAGAATCTCACCCTCGAAACACGAGAGGGTGGTGTATGTTCTCCCCCGATGATTCACTGAATCCCACGTCTGTGTTCGGGGGTTTGAATGAGCACCACGTATACAAGCACATGGGGCTCGTATTCCCGTGTATGTTGACAACACTTAGCATTGGAGTCTGGTGTGGTTGCAAAGATTTAAGTACCCTTTCTTGTTATTCTCCTCATAAAGCGATAGTTTGAGAAAATGACAAAAATGCCCTTCATTCAAAAAAGAAAAAACAAACAGTTCAAAAAAAGAACAAACTTGTCCTCCATCCAGAAAGTTGAGGATGATGTTGACTCTTCAAAGTCTACACAGCAAAACAAACGTTAATCATTTTGCCAATGGTGATCTGACGAAACGATGGTGAGCCGGCTATCCGATGGTCATCCGACGAAACAAACCTGAGCCATCAAAAATGTCTGTTTAAACTTTTCATCGTCATCTTCTTCTTCTTCCTTCTCCGTAAAACACTGTAAAACCCCCCCTCTCTCTCTCTAGATAAGAAATCAAGGGAAGCAAAGAGTTCCCCTTGGAGAAGGCCATGAACATCAACCCTCTCACTCTCTCTCCCTTCTCTCTCTACTTCTGTGCACATCCAACAGACGATCCTACATTGCTCCATCAAACACCGACTGACCTGCACACTGACTGTAGCATCGTTCAACTTGATGAGTTATGGAGCCTGATTCATAGTTTTTGCCCTTACAGGAGGGGGTTTGGGGGCTCCTCCCAGCGTGGGTAACATCATTCAACTTGATGAGTTGTGGAGACCGATTTAGAGTTTTTGCCCTTACAGGAGGGGGGTCCGGGGGCTCCCCCCCAGCGCAGATCTCGCTGCACGGTCAACGAGCGGGGTCCAGGGGGGGCCGCCCCTGGCGGGGTTCGGGGTGCAGCGCCCTCGGGACCAAATTTTTTTGGGGCTTTCCAACAACGATTTGTAGTATTATCAGGATTTCCTATAGTGATTTGTAGTATTTTCGGGTCTCCAACGAGCCCCACAACGATTTATAGTGTTATCCGGCTTTTCAATAGTGATTTGTAGTGCCTTCCGTAAATCACTATAGCGATTTATAATGTTTTTGGGTCTCCAACGAGCCCCACAGCGATTTATAGTGTTGTTGGATCTCACTATAGTGATTTGTAGTGTCTTCCGCAATTCACTATAGCGATTTGTAGTGTTATTCAGTAAACAAATCATTGTAAATCGCTACCCGAATTAGGACCAACTTGTCAGGGCCATATCTCCCTAACCGGAGGTCATATTCCAAATCCGTAAAAAGTAGTGTCTTTGTTATTGAGTCTAGTTTATTCCCGTAAATTTCAGTGATTTCTATTGTCATTTCATTTCCTATTTTAACTAAAAACCAGACCCCTATTATTCTATGTTATTTGAGTTGCACAACACCATTCTCGCTTGACATCCACATCTTGATTCTGGCATGATCCTTGTTGGTTTTTCCATTGATTTCTTCCAACCTTGCTTGGAACAAACATATGTCTTTCTCACCATGACACCCTGTGTATTTTTTTACCATGACACCCGGGACCCGTGCCGGGGGGGGGGGGAGCTCCTGGACCCCCCTCTTGTAAGGGCAAAAACTCTAAATCAGGCTCCACAACGAAGCAAGTTGAATGATGCTACCCACGTTGGGAGGAGACCTCAAACCCCCTTCCTGTAAGGGCAAAAACTCTGAATCAGGCTCCACAACGAATCAAGTTGAATGATGTTATCCACGCTAGGAGGAGCCCCCAAACCCTCTTCCTATAAGGGCAAAAACTCTAAATCAAGCTCCACAACTCTTCAAGTTGAATGATGCTACCCACGCTGAGAGGAGCCCCCAGACCTCTCTCCTGTAAGGGTAAAAACTCTAAATCAGGATCCACAACTCATTTACTTGAATGATGTTACCCACACTGGGAGGAGCCCCCAAACCCTCCTCCTGTAAGGGTAAAAACTCTGAATCAGGCTCCACAACAGTAAATGTGCAGGTCAGTCGGTGCTTGATGGAGCAATGTAGGATCTTCTGCTAGATGTGCACAGAAGCAGAAAGAGAAGGGAGAGAGTGAGTGAGAGGGCCGATGTTCATGGCCTCCTCCAGGGAAGATTTTTTTCTCAGATAATCCTACAGTGCAGAGACTGAGTCTTAAATAATCATCTTCGGGGCACTTAAGTCTTTACAACCACTCCTTTTCTAGAATCATCATTTTTTTTGGCACCAATGGAGGAGAGGGTACTTAAGTATTTGCAATCGCATCAAACTCCAATGCTAATTAATGCTAACAAACATGGGGATACGAGACACACATGCTTAAATACGTGGTGCTTTTTGGGACCCCCCGAACACAAGATGTAGCTAACTGGCCTGTTCGGGGGGGGGGGGGGGGGGGGGACATATAACCTGCTTCGTCAAAACACTGAAAAAAAAAAGACAGAAGAGAGCTAGGAAAACAAATGGGTGGTTGCGATAGGGACGTGGATACAACAATGAGCATCAAATTTCTGGGGGAATCAGCCGAAAAACAACAAGATTTATGCCAGAAAATAGATCGCCAAGAGAGAAAGAGACACACACGAATATGGGATGATATGTAATGTGAGGAAGAATGGGGAAGTTGAGGTATTTATAGAGAGGGTGCTTAGGGAACGCCCCCCCAAGTCACGAAAACTATCGAGAATGCCACTAGGGCGTACTTCTTGATTTCGGCTTTTCTAGAAAGGAAGAGCGTCCCCAGCTTTTATAGAAAGGATGAGAAAGGGATTTTTTTTCTTTTGGTTTAGATTAAAACTTATATGATCGATCTCTATTCGGATTTGAACTCAGATCCGAACTTCTGCCTAGTAGAACCGGACTCCACCTCCATGTTCAACTTAACAGTTACAATTACGTTTACTAAATTGTTTTGTGTTCGTACTAGTAATTGGAAGGGTGCAATTGGGTCGGGTATATCCAACCGGACCTAGCCGCCACCCATCCTTCCGTCACTACTTGGGAGTTGTGGGGTCCAAAAGCCAATGTGTGTTTTTTCAGGTGCAACCACACATACACTTTGTAAAATGTGATTGCACCTGATCCAAATACTTTGCCGCCCGCCCTTATGAAGCAACTTGGGTGTGAGGGAACCTTTCGGACCACCAGTTCGAAAAAACCAAAAGGATCCTATCCTAAGACATTATACCGTTGGATGTTATGCTGGTCCATTTAGATTAGTCCACATTCCGGTGAGACTAGAGACTAATCTTAGCCGTTGGTTGGACGGTTAGGATCAACATAAAATGGATCACATCTGATAGGATCCATGCTCCTCCAGAAAAGTTCAAAAGTAAAATGTCAAACAGACCACCACCTAAGACCACCTCCAACCCGTGACCCGTCCTACGAGCCAAGGGGAAAGGGAGAAAGACGAGGTCAAGTTGGAGAGAGAGAGAGAGAAATTGGCAATGGTATTAAAATCGGTTCACTAGGTGAATCGTTTTTTTTTTTAAATGAAAAAAATTAAATCGAATCAAATTGATCTTGAATCATCCCTTTTTTACCATCAGATGCCATGTGTCATTAAAAAATAAAAAATTGTTAACAAAACTTTAACCCCTCTAAAATTATTAAAAAATGATTGTTTTAAGGATAAATCGGTAACTTTAGCCTGTTAACTCAACTAGGTTCAGTGATAATCCAAGTTAATGAAAATGTATTTTTAATTAATTAAGAATACAAATATATGCATGTTTTTAACATATCCAAAACTTAGGTGCATTTCTTTATGGATTAACAATATTTGCCATAGATTGTATCGACTCAACAAAAGCCTTTTGTTTTTTAATTTTTATTTTTTGAGTAAGTCTAAACGTGATCTACGTGCTTTGTTTACTAGGAATCAGCTTTTCAATTGCCTGATTTGGACATGTGTGCAGGTTATTCTGGTAATCTAAAAATCAGCGGTGGTAACCACACTAAAATTTTCTGACTAAAAAACATTTAAAAAAAAAATCATGATCCAAGGGTTAATTCCGCTAAATCGACCATGTTGAATAAAAACGACTTGTATTGTGAGATCCCAATTAGATTGTAGGTACAATCGATTATAGCCAATGTATATTTATTTTTATTAACACAAAACTTTAAGTGCCTTTAAAAAAATTTCATTCCTTTTGCTTAAAAGATGTTGGTGACTATATCACATGGATACGGACGGGGATGCCGGTGCGAGACACGATGCTGATACACTTAGTGTGAGTATATATAAAATAATAATTTAAAATCACTACAATTAAAATCATTAAATAATGAAACTAAGTAAATTGAGATGTAATGTAATTGATGACAAACTTTAAAAGAAAAATAACTCAAGTGAATGTGAAATATGCGAACAAGATATCGTACAAGAAAATAGATAAAGTTAATCACATAATGTCGACTGTAAGTGAAACTAATTTGACTATATGTCGATGAAGTGTATTCATGAAATGTTCGGGTGTCATGTCAGTACACATGCTAAGTAGGGGTGTCAATGGGTGGGGTTGGGTTCGGAACCAGGTGGAACTAGACTTGGATCAGATTTTTGGGTATGGTATTGGGTTTGGACCCGATAAAACTACATGAACCAAACCCGGACCATGCCTAGTAAAACATATATGTTTTTTATCATTTTTACATTAAAAATTTGCGGGTTTTAATCGAAACTCGGGTCGGGTCCGGGTCTGGTATAAAATTTTACAAACTATACCCGAGTTCATGTATTAATCAAACCTTTGGGTCCAGACCCAGGTCTTAATCGTGTCTTCTTATTTATCACATACCCGGTCGGCCCCTAATGCTAAGTGAATTATCCGTTTGACATAAGTTGGTGATATGGCTTTTTTTTTAAAAAAAATTATTAACCTATGGTTTTTTACTAATTATTATTATTTTTTTTGAGAGGATATGGCTTTAACTTTTCAGAACACCCAAAATTGCGGCAACGTGAGAAACATGTGCAGAAGTGGGTTCTCTCTGGAACTTGACAGACTGAACCAGTGTAGACTCTCTATGAAATAAGGTAGGGTACACTTTGTGCGGGAGTGGTTGTGATTGTTGCGTGGTACATTCACCCCATCGTCCCCACAGGATGGTGGTTAGGGCTGTTAGTTGGGTTGGGTTGGGTTGGGTATGGGTCTGAGCCAGGTGGGTCCAGGCATTTGTCAGGCACTGAGAAAACATTATTGTTGGCAGTAGTGACCTAGATCCAACCCTGACTGGTACCTTACCTGCCAACCTAATCCGCCTATGACCATCAGATGGATCAGGTTGGTTTCATTTCTTCTTCAGCGACAAAAAAGCACAGAGACACAGGTAAGTGCAAGCATGAACACGTGCGTGCGAGCACACACACTTATATGGCTGACTGTATCTTAGGAAGGCAATACATATTGCATAGAAACTATATTTTGCCCTATGTATCCTGTTTCATGTGTACGAGTACTTGGTACGGGTACAAAACTGGTTTCAAAAACATTGAAACCAGTTTTCGAAACACCAAACCAATTTCTTATATAACTGAAATCATTACCAAACTTGGTTTCATCTATAAATGCATATAAAACTAGTCTCTAAGAATATAGGAAACTAGTTTCTTCTATAAGTGAAACTAGTACCAGATTTGTTTTCATCTCTGATGATGGTAATAATTGTATCTCTCTCAAACAAGGTAAGACATGGGATAATAGGACCTCCCCATCCCCTTTTACACCTTTCTTGTATGTGTGGATCTAGCTTACTTTCATTGAAACCATCCACAAGCTTCTCTCACTTCCATTAAAGCTGCCACAGGAGGTTATTTTTTTTTCTTTAATTTAAATATGATTTGTATACCTTTTATATCAATTTCATGATTGAGATTTGAGAAGAGATGCAAGAGATCATTCTCATATTCACATATATTTTTCATAAATTCTTGCAAGCGACAGCCCTTACATCATTAACTTGAGATTATTCTATGTTTTTTCTTTATTTAGTTATTGTCTTAAAATATGTAGGTTTCAATAATTTGCTTTTACATGTTGCTTGAGACATTGGCCTATTGCTATATAGCTATACATATTAAAATTAGGTGATAAATTGATTTTCAGTGTTTTTGTTTTTCTTATCATTTTTTATCACAATATATATTATGGTATTATTCTTATAACATAAATGATGAGATGCAATTTTTAGAAACTCATACCATCATCAAGGAAACCACGTACCAAAATTTCGTATTAATGCCTATTAAAAACTCATACCAAAAATTTTTAGATACACGTTTCAATAAAAATGTACTTGAAACTTTTGAGAGCCTTACATACCCGCACCCCTCTCTGGCAACTATGGATCTGACCATAGTTACTGGAAGCTTCTTGATACATGAGAACATCACTTTGAAAGCCAAAAACTTTTCACTTTTCCAAAAAGATGCAAAGCTTTGAAAAACACACTTCTAAAGTATGACAACTCGATTTTCCATTAGTAGGAAGCTCGCTTCCTCCTTGTTTTTCAAATCGATTTTCTTTTGCTTCCTTAACATTGTGTTTGAGAGAAAGGTGTTAGAGAAGATGAGATGGTGTCAGCGATAGTTGTTTGAGTTGGACTACTGCAAAAAAAATTGAAGGATGTTTGGGAGAAGGAATTCAGGTAATTGTGAATTTAGGATGGGATTTAGGAAGTTACAAATCCTCACTGTTACCCTCTTTCAACTTCTTTCATGGTGAGAAGGTATTTACAACTCCTTTAAAGGGATTTCAGTGGGGAGTTACCAAAAGATGTTCACCTCCAGTGGATAGTTATCGAAAGACATTCACTTCTCTCTCTTTCATGTTATGCATTTTATATTCATTTGGATCTAGGTAACCCAAATCCCACACAACAATCAGACATTGGATTTGGATCAGAAAAAATATTTACTCCATAAAATTGATGCATCCTATTCTGATTTGAAGCCATATCTGGACCTGTAATCTCTATATAAAATCCATA
The DNA here is from genome assembly GCF_984573655.1 of Nuphar pumila. Lineage (NCBI taxonomy): Eukaryota > Viridiplantae > Streptophyta > Magnoliopsida > Nymphaeales > Nymphaeaceae > Nuphar > Nuphar pumila. The sequence goes on along the minus strand of NC_143250.1, from coordinate 50,957,819 downwards.
TTTAGGTTGAATATCAATCAAATAATTTTTTTGTTAAATCTAAGTGAATGACTCATATTCAATTGAATATTTGACTCATCCAAATTCTTTGGCAATCAAATTTATTTTGTCAAATCTAACTCAATGGACTCCTATTCAATTGGATATCTAGCTCATATCCAAATTCTTTGGCAATCAGATATTATTTTGTCAAATCTAGCTTAATGGACTCATATTCAATTGGATATCTGACCCATATCTAAATTCTTTGGATTCTTAATAATAAGGGGTCAAAATGGATTGGATTTGTTCGATCTTTGGTCTGAACCTAAGTTTTGTTTTTTATATCAATTTAGATTTACATATTCAAAGTGTTTCGGATTAAAATCACTATTTAGAGTCAAATATATGGTTGGATTGAGATCTAATCCAATTCATCAATAGCTTGTAGATGTAGTTTTTTTGGCCATTATTATTAGAAAGCTTGAGGTTGATACTTGAGTGGACCTAACAAATTAGATAGTTGATTGAAATAATAAGAAATCTCTTGTTTTATTTTTTAATGACACTTACGCTTTTAGTTTGTATTTTTTAGTTAGTTTACTTTTATTAAAACTAAATGCATCAATTATTGGGTAAAACTTAGTAGCTTTAAAAGTATACCTATTTTTTGTGTGCATGTGATTCAATCCAATTGTAATCCATATTATATGCAAAATTGTTTTCCACACAAGACAATGATTTAAATATTACTTGTTTGTTAAAAAAAAAATAAATGTCAATTATGAAAACTTGCTCATGTATCGGAATTGAACTCTCTAAGAGCTGATTCCTATACCATTAGAAATAAAAAATAAAACAAAAAACCTGAAAATCCCATTTAAAATGTTTACATCAGTCTCTAAACAAATATATATATATATATATTTATTTATTTTTTTTTTATAGGCAAGCTCCATACCATTGGGACATGAACTTGCAACGTCCCAACACAAGGTGACGTGAACGAACTTCTCCTACCAGACAAATTTGTCTAACCAAAGTGGCATCATTTTTTAGGCATATTTACTACTCGTTTTCTCTTTGAGTATGACCTTCAACGAAAAAAAAAACCCCTAATCCTCCCTAAAATAATCAGCATCACCTAAATATTATAGCACCTGGAGTAGTGTCTATAACTAACTTGTCAATATATGTATGTCATTGTGCAACTCCAAAGTGGTTAGGACACCCCAAGTGTTGGAAGGGGTGTCGATTGAAATCGAATAATAAAAGGGGATTTTACATTTGCCGGTGATACCCCCATCCTCGGGCATTGCCGGACAGGCCGCCATTAGCCACATAAGGAGGTAGGTGAATCTCCTTGTCCCTGTCTCTGCCATCAACCACCATAGGAGGTGGTCAGTGCCTCACAAAAAGGGGTGGTTCGGTTTAACCGTGAGGCAGTGGCTCACGGAAAAACTCACGCAGCTCTGGCTGCTCATCTTCCTCTATCGTCAATGCTCCTCCAAGCAAAGGGCTGTTTGGTTCAACCGTGAGGCGGCGGCTCACCGAAAAAACACGTAGCTCCGGCTGCTCGTCTTCCTCTCTCTCTCATTTTCTCGAAAGAAAAAAAAATGAAGAGAAAACCCTAATCAGGTTTTCCTTTTTCCTTTTTACTTTAATTCTTTTTTGTTTGAAACTGAAATTTCCTGAAAATTCCAAATCGGGTCCCATTAACAAGTTGTTAATTCTCAGGTTTTTCTAAAAATAGTTTTTCTATTTTTCAAAAATTCTAAAACATTATCTGAAAGTTTCTGTTTAACTTAAAAAAATTCAGATTTTCTGTTTAAAGTTTTGATCTGTAAAAGCACATTGACTTTTATGAAATTACAGAAAAGTGGTTCTCTTCTTTTCTGTTAAACTCAGAAAATTTCAGACAATATATAGCTTGCTAGATAATTACAAAAAGGTTAATGATATTTTTTAAAATTACAGAAAGAGGGTCAGAACTTTCTGTTTAACTCAGAAAGTTGTAGAAACAAGTTTTAAGTATTTGTCATGAAGAAAATGGCAAATCGAATAGTCATGGTTGAGTTGTCCAAAATTGAAAAACTCAATGGAACAAAATTTGGAATATGGAGAAGAAAGATGGAGTATTTGTTAACACATGACATAACTCTGCATGTATTGAGTAATGAGAAGTCCTCACTAACTGATAAATCTAGTGAAGAAGAGAAAAACACTTATAATAAGTTTATCGAGGATGATCAAATTGCTCGTGTAACTCTTTTAACATTCATGCAAGATAACCTTATCTGAGTATTTGAAGACTTTGACACCACAACAAAAATGATGGAAGAAGTAAAAAAAAAAGTATGACACGACTTCAGAAACCCACATTCAACCTCTTTTTGAAAAATACAATTTATGCAGGATGAAAGATTCAGACAATGTAGTTGATCATGTGAATCGAATGTTGGTGTAAACACCCCAAATTTTTCACATTCGCTCACAAATCCTTTCCTCTTTCCACCGGGGTTCACTCTCTAAATCCTTCAAGGAACCAATTGGTTGACATCTGAGACATGGCTATTCAGAGCCCGATATTTGCCCCAAATTCAAATATTTCAAAATCCAATCTCCATTTTGGCTCAATTTCAGTTGTCAATTTTCATTCTCGAACAAAAATATTCAGTTCTTTGCCTCTGCCAGGGGTTTAGGACTTCAAATCTCTCATCTCGGGTCTACATTTTGTATGTCATTTCATATCATTTCATGTCATTTTATTGCATTTCATGTCATTTCATATCATCATCAAGATCCAGCACTCTCTTTTTTCAAAATCTCCCAATCCAGATTTGATTTTAAAACTTTTCTTTCAAAATCAATTTAAAAAACCTGGGTTTTAAATCGATATTTGTCATTTGTCAACCACCAGGATCTTATATTCCTTTATTTCAAAATATTTTCTTTAGAAAGCAATATGGATTCATTTTAAAATCAATTTTTAACTGATCTCAATTCTTAGACGAGACCCATCTAGGTGGTGTCACTTTTGGATCCCTTCTTTTATCCAAATTTCTCAAATTTCAGAGTTCTAGTTGATTTAGAACTTTGTCTTTTCACCTTTTAAACCTTTTTCAAAATTCTATTTTGGTTTTAAATCAGAGGTAGCCTTATCCCTCACCTATTTCTTTTATTTTGGCCAAAATCTTAGAGTTTCAGTCAGACTAGGACTCTATCATAGAGTTTTAGTCGGATTAGGACTCTACCTTTTATTTCTATTTTAAAGAAAATTCTTTAAAATCTTTCAAAAGAAACCAAAATCTTAGAGTTTCAGTCAAACTAGGACTCTATTATAGAGTTTCAATCGGATTAGGACTCTACCTTTCACTTCTATTTTTACCCATTTTCAAGAAAATCTCGCAAAATCTTTTGAAAGAGATCAAAATTTTAGAGTTCCAGTCGAATCAAGACTCTATTCCAGAGTTTCAGTTGGATTAAGACTCTAATCCTGACTTCATTTTTCGAGAAAATCTTTCAAAAACTTTTTCATTTATCTTTCAAAAAATCAAATTTAAAATTTTTAGGACTTTATTTTAGAGTTTCAAAATTTAGGACTTTGCTCGAGAGTTTCAGTCGGTTTAGAACTCTACTCTGATTTTATTTTTGTTATTTTTATTTTACTTGTTTTTCGAAAACAAACCTAATCTTTAGAGTTCTAGTTGATTCAAAACTCTATTCTAGAGTTTCAGTTGATTAGGACTCTAACCCTGATTTCATCTTTTTATTTATTTTCACTAATCTATGAGAAGATATTTCAAAACCTCTTCATTTGTCTTTTAAAAACCCAAATTTCAAAGTTTTAAAATTTTAGGACTCTAGTCAAGAGTTTTAGTTGGTTTAGGACTCTAATTTTCTCAAATTTATTCTTTGCTTTTATTTTTATCTGTTTTAAAAACCCTTTTAACCTTTATTCTAACCTTTTCAAAAACTCAAATGTGAGGCCCACACAATTGGCGCTACATCTGAGAGAGTTTCAACTCGTTTAGGACTCCAGTTGATTTAAAATTTTCAATTTTAAACTCATCTTTCATTTTAACTTCTGTTGAAAACCTTTATTTTCAAAATCATTTAAAAAAAAAATAAGTGGGACCCATACTAGGTGGCGCCACATTTGAAAGTGTTTAGGATAGTTTAGGTTTAGTCAGTGTTTTATTCAAGTTAGAACTTTGAAAAAGTTAAAATTGATTTTTAAATTCTATTTTTACCTTAGCATTTTAAACCATGGTTTTAACTTGTAATTAAAATTTTAAAAACCAAATGTGGGCCCGCATAGGTGGTGCCACATTTAAGATTTTAACCAATGTTCTGCGTCTCCCAATAGATTTGATACAACTACCCAAACCCTCTGATCTTTCGAGCACTGGATAACATCCAGGCCTTTTCCCACCTGCATTTGTCAGTTTTTTGCTACCATGCCCTGGGGTACTATCATACAAAGGAGGTTGTATATTTTTTAATCTTTCAGCCCAAGAAGTGACACTCGAGATGATGGTCTACGACTGTCCCTACTGTGCCAAAGTAGTTTGCAGTAGGTCATACAAGATCTGATCCGTGGTGTACTCTTGAGGTATTCCTTTCCGCAGAAATGTCTATTGGAGTCAATGTTGGAACTTCTTAACTTTGTACTTCCTGACTTCATGGAGTTCGACTATCGAGGGTACGGGATGCTCTCCTGGACGATGCACTTCCTCACTCCCCATTCTCACACACGACCTCTAATTGTTCTGCTTCACCCCTAGTGGCATAAGTCTCTCTTGACAAGTAAGAAGTTCTTCTAAGAGTAGTCATAATGTACTGCATGGTAATACATTACACAATAATTACTTAATTATGCTTATTCAAGACAAATATATAATATAAACACACAACATATAACAAATCATTTTCAAGCATTTTATTTATATTCATGTAGTACACATATAACAACATTACGGGTGCTAAGTATAAGAACTTCCACTAAAACTTCATCATATATCACCACCATCACTAGATATAGGGTGATAAGGGGGCGTTGTAGGAGTGCAGTTAGGCAAATCTGGGTTATACAAGGGTGAAGCTACAGAATAGTTGGGGGACTTTGAGGAAGACTCTAGGGTATAGGAGGGTTCATCATCTCCTTGATAGCCTCATGAGCTACCTTGAAAAGGTGACACCCTAGACATAACCGAACCATTTTTTATGGCCGCAACAACTATTGCTTCTCAGTAGCTTGTGCGGGACATATAACGTCCTCATGGCCCCTCTAGTTCTATGTACAACTCTTCTGACAGGTACCTAATATTTGATCGTCCTGTCGTGAATCGCTTGCATGCATTGCTGGTAAAATTGGCACCTTCTTCGATCACCGAGTTGTGGTTTCCCTCCTTGTGTGGAAGATGGTATCGATGGATCTTTCAATTGGTCCCGTGCCATATCTCAAACCACTTGCCCCAAGTCAAACATTATCAGGGTTATACATGTAACCACAACGACAATACGATCTAAGTGATTATGATTCTCCATTTCTATCAACAGAATGACCCTGATTAATAAGTTTTTATTGATTGGAGACTTAGCATTTTATTGAATCATTGATAAATGTTGTAACTTTTATGCCAACCTGGCTTTGATATCAATTTGTAACACCTTGATTCGAGACCTCTCGAGTCCGAGTTCATAAGTATTACTTCCCAAAGGAAAGAGTACAAAGCAAGCATAGTGGAACCATGACATAATTTTTTTTAAGCTCATATCATAGTTTCATAAATTCAAATCCCTCACAGGTTACATCATTCATCTATATCATAAGTTCAATAAAATAAAAAATATAAAATAAAGTTTCATTTCATCTAGTCGCCTAAGGACACCTGCTGAAACATTGGTGACTTCGATCAGTCTCTGGTTAAATCACCTGGAACCTACAGTTGTAATTATAAAATGAGAGCGAGTCTACAACTTAATAAGAAATATTTATAAACAATCGAAGACTTTAACTTACAACTATAGTAGGCTTTAAACCCCTATTCTTAGTTTAGTTTTACTCAACATAATACACATGTTTATTTCTTTTAAATTCCCTCATTAATCATTTCAAAACTCATAAGCTAGCACTCACTCGATGCTAACTGTTGTACTAAATTGGATATATCGGTAATAGCCTACTATAGGCATAACAACCCGTGTAAAATACCTCAATTCTACAATATTGACCAAACTATGAACTATCTTTCGTGTTCCCACAGGAGTCACGAGGCATTGCAGTAAAAGGGGACACATCAGTAGCTAGCCGAAGAGTCAGACTGAAGAACTATACCTGCTCCCCAAGGTTTGTGGTTCATGCTATATCCTGGTCTTCCTAGAGTCTCAATTGTTGTGTGAAATATAGTCCCTAGGATGTATTTAATGACTCATTGCTTTCCTACTTGAACTATCTCGAGTTCACTATTTTCTTTGTAACTTAGCTAAGTTTTTCAAGTTCTTTCTATGGTTATGATATTCATCAAAAGATCTAAGCATGAAGACAATGTAGAGTCACTACATCAATAAAACACCGGTGGCCTACGCTTATGGTGGCTCTCACTCTTACGGCTATTAGGTAGCCCTTTCCATCCATCGCCTTTTTTGGGATTTATGAGGTTAAGTCTAGTATACTAAGTTGCCTTAAGCTTTTAGTAAATTGACTAAAAGGAAGGACTCCATGGACTTTACTCAAGTACTAAATTTTGTTCTCATGCATGTATTATACATTCTCTCTATATATTTTTGTTTAAAATATTATAGCTCTTTGACATGCAATTTGTATTGACAACTTATATATACATGAAATCTTTCTTGGCATTATAGCAAACTCATATGTATTTATTTTATCTCTCATATAACATAAAGCACATTCTAGAATTCAACTGTATCAAATACAAGATATATCTATGTTCTCAAACATATATGATTTCATGTAAGCTAACTTATACAAGAAACAAACAAACTGTATATTATTAACTAAATATGTTTATAATATTCCTTACCTTGAAATGCAGATACTGAACTTCTAACATGTAGTTGAATCACTCGTTAAGGTATTAGGATTTGTTCAATACATAAAACTTACTTAATTGTCAAACCAACATTTCTTATACTTTATAAAATTACCAAACTACCCTTCACCAGAAAGGTCTATCGATACTCATTTTTCTATGTTGTGTGTTTGACTATGAAAACATGACAGACATATTTTTCTCTTTGTCCTGAATCCTACACACCAAAATTCATCTAGTTTCAAGTTTAGAGTGAATGGTTATGCTCAAATTATCGACAAAGGCAAAAATGTCATTTCACTTCTCGAACAGGTATGGATTCTTTGAATCTAAACTTCTTACTGACCTAACCCAATACTTGCTTGGTCTAAGTTTAATTTGAACCAGAACCTTTCTGGTTTAGTTCTGGATTCCTCGACTTAGATCCAAATCCATTTACTGCAAATTCGAACTGCACGAAGAACCTAGTCTTTGCTAGGTCCAAATCTGATATAACATATCTGAACCTTGGTTCTCTGCTTTTGATGCAAAAGTTGAAACCTGACTGATACAGTCTAGGTTTGGGTTTGAATTGGATCCAAACTGGATCTATTCTGTTTTGGTCCTACTGGATCTAAATTTGCTAACTGAATCCAATGTTGATCTGGTTTGACTTGGGTTCTATTGGATCTGCATTATGATAGAAAAGCAAAATACCCCTATTTTAGTTTTCTCTATAATTATGTGTATATATATATACTTTTTTTTATTCTTAAAAAAATGCAACAGGTCTGAAAACTCACCCATACTAAGTTGGTCTGGGTGTGGATCTTAGTGGCCCGACCTGAGTTGCATCCAGGCTGGTCTCCCACTAACTCGATCCGATCAAGCTCGAACAGAGTTAGTTAATATATTATGAATTTTTTCTTTGAGGACTGATCAGACTGAGTCGATCCTGAACTTCCTCTATATGGCCGATCATGCCCCCTACAAAATTTAGCTCGATCTAGTCAAACTCAGACAAAGTCGATCTGAGTGCTTTTCACCAGACCAAGATAGAGAGGAAAAACCTCTCTGTCCCCTGACCCGACTTTCTCTCCATCCCAACCAACGCCAGGCTAGATTTGGTTTGGGCTCACCCAAACCGACTGGCCTGGTGATTAGCTTATAGCCAGCCAAGACAGAGAGAAGTGATTCTCTGTTTCGCCCCTACATGAACTGAGCTCGATTTTTTCACACCTAGATCGAGTCAGTTTGAAGGCTGGCCCAAAACTGGCCAAACCCGATTAGTCTGCAAGCACTATGGTTGAGATAGAGAAGTCATTCTCTATCTCTCCATCTCTCTAACTAAAAACAAATAAAGACGGGAAAAAGAAAGTGTTGTCCTTCCCTCAATTCTCTTCTACCTCCTCTCTTCTTGTCAATCTCTCTCACTGAAAAAATGAGTGATAGAGAGAGAGAGGACCCATGAGCTTTATAGGCCCATGGAAAATTGAGGCTTCTATCTCCCAAATAATGAGGGACCTCTTCCTCTCCCCCACTACTCCGTGAATGGGAGAGAAGAAGGTATCCTCATTATTGCCACTAATATTTGGGGCCTTTTCCTTCCCCACTTCTCAGTTAGGTGGGAAAGGGAAAGGCACCTCTTCATGTCCTTTTAATGACCCAGGGCCGGATGGGTCAAGCATTATATAGCACCATTTATGCCGGCTAGTGTGACTCTTCGACAATTGCAACTAATTTCATGGTGTAATGTGGCAAAAAAATGATAGATTGTATCACCGGCAAAGTGTACAAAAGTTTATATATATATATATATATATATATATATATATATATATATATATATATATATATATATATATAGAGAGAGAGAGAGAGAGAGAGAGAGAGAGAGAGAGAGAGAGAGAGTAATGAGTTCGTGCTAAACTCATTTTGTGCTAAACTGCATGCTGAATGGGTTTTTCGAGCTTTTTCATTTTATTTTTAAATTGTAACTGTACAAATATGATCTATGTACTTGATTTTTATAGGGATCAGCTCTTGAAACCCTCGATTCCAACACATTGTTGGGTTTTTATAAAGTTTGAAAAATCAACTGTCCAATTTTTTTATAAATTCTTGAGGCTCCAAACATCATTTATTCATCGAAAACACATGATATAAGTGTGAATTCTTAGTAAATCAACCATGCCCAATACATTTATGGAGCGGGAACCACATGAAAAGCACCCAAGAAACCCAAAAAGTTCATTTAGCAACCGGTTTTACTACCAAATGAGTTTAACACGGACCCATTTTCCTATATATATGTCTTGTACAACTGTAAAGTGGTTATCAAGAGAGGATCAGGTGTTTAAAGTGTGTTGCTGCATTTTATCTCCCTATCTTCGCGATATATAACCTGACAGCTGTGGGGTCTAACATCCGATGGTGATAGCTCATTTAAGCTCGATTTGAACTCATCTGATAAAAAAAATGAAGCACGCTCGATCAAAGGCTTACACCTAAACGAGCCAAGGTTGAACATGCAATTTAACTTAAATAAGCTCGATTAAACTCTGCTTAGAAAGATATATAAAGATATTAGATTATATAACTTATGTATAAAAAAAAGGTCTTTTCTTAGACTTAGCTTGATAATAAAAAAAAGGAGAGGGTTGTGTATGTTCGCCCCCGATGATTCACTGAATCCCACGTCTGTGTTCGGAGCTTTGAATGAGCACCACGTATACAAGCACATGGGGCTCGTATTCCCGTGTATGTTGACATAACTTTGCATCGGACTCTGGTGTTGTTGCAAAGACTTAAGTACCCTTTATTGCTATTCTTCTCATAAAGTGATGGTTTGAGAAAATGACAAAAATGCCTTTCATTCAAAAAAGAAAAAAACAAATAGTTCAAAAAAAGGACAAACATGTCCTCCATCCAGAAAGTCGAGGATGATGTTGACTCTTCAAAGTCTTCTTCTTTTTCTGTTCAAAAAAAGGACAAACATGTTTTCTTCTTCTTTCTCCGTAAAACACTGTAAAACCCTTTCTCTCTCTAGAGAAGAAATCAAGGGAAACAAAGAGTTCTTCCTGGAGAAGGCCATGAACATCAACCCTCTCACTCTCTCTCCCTTCTCTCTCTACTTCTGTGCACATCCAACAGACGATCCTACATTGCTCAATCGCCATCTTCTTCTTCTTCCTTCTTCGTAAAACATTGTAAAACCCTCTCTCTCTCTAGAGAAGAAATCAAGGGAGGTAAAGAGTTCCTCTTAGAGAAGGCCATGAACACCAACCCTCTCACTCTCTCTCCCTTCTCTATCTACTTATGTGCCTGATTTAGAGTTTTTGCCCTTACAAGAGGGGGTCCGAGGGCTCCCCCCCCGGCGTGGATCCCGCTGCGCGGTCAGCGGGCGGGGGTCCAGGGGGGGCTGCCCCTGGCGGGGGGCTGGGGGGCAGCGCCCTCCGGACCAAAATTTTTTTGGGCCTTCCAAGAACGATTTGTAGTGTTATCGGGCTTTCCTACAACGATTTGTAGCATTTGTAGTATTATCGGGCTTTCCTAATTTGCGGAAGACACTACAAATCGCTATAGCGATTTGCGGAAGACACTACAAATCGCGGATTTGGAATATGACCTCCGGTTAGGGAGATATGACTCTGACAAGTTGGTCCTAATTTGCGGAAGACACTACAAATCGCTATAGCGATTTGCGGAAGACACTACAAATCGCTATAGCGATTTGCGGAAGACACTACAAATCGATATAGCGATTTGCGAATCGCTATAGCGATTTGCGGAAGACACTACAAATCGCTATAGCGTTTCACGATTTACGGAAGACACTACAAATGCTACAAATCGTTGTAGGAAAGCCCGATAACACTACAAATCGTTCTTGGAAGGCCCAAAAAAAATTTGGTCCGGAGGGCGCTGCCCCCCGAGCCCCCCGCCAGGGGCAGCCCCCCCTGGACCCCCGCCCGCTGACCGCGTAGCGGGATCCGCGTCGGGGGGGAGCCCCCGGATCCCCCCCCTCCTGTAAGGACAAAAACTCTAAATCAGGCACACAAGTAGAGAGAGAAGGGAGAGAGAGTGAGAGGGTTGGTGTTCATGGCCTTCTCCAGGAGGAACCCTTTACCTCTCTTGATTTCTTCTCTATAGAGAGATAGGGTTTTACAGTGTTTTACGAAGAATGAAGAAGAAGAAGATGACGATGCAGCAATGTAGGATCGTCTGTTGGATGTGCACAGAAGTAGAGAGAGAAGGGAGAGAGAGTGAGAGGGTTGATGTTCATGGCCTTCTCCAGGAAGAACTCTTTGTTTCCCTTGATTTCTTCTCTAAAGAGAGAAAGGGTTTTACAGTGTTTTACGGAGAAAGAAGAAGAAAACATGTTTGTCCTTTTTTTGAACAGAAAAAGAAGAAGACTTTGAAGAGTCAACATCATCCTCGACTTTCTGGATGGAGGACATGTTTGTCCTTTTTTTGAACTATTTGTTTTTTCTTTTTTGAATGAAAGGCATTTTTGTCATTTTCTCAAACCATCACTTTATGAGAAGAATAGCAATAAAGGGTACTTAAGTCTTTGCAACAACACCAGAGTCCGATGCAAAGTTATGTCAATATACATGGGAATACGAGCCCCATGTGCTTGTATACATGGTGCTCATTCAAAGCTGCGAACACAGACCTAGGATTCAGTGAATCATCGGGGGAACATATAACCTGCTTTGAAAAAAAGGAGGTCTAAACTTTTTGGTTAAATGAACTGTCAGTGCACGTCTCCTTGTGATGGGACATCGTAGGCTCAAAACCCCCGTAGTACAATTTAATGATAACTGTGGGGGTGTGCCAGCTTGCCTTTCAAATAAAAATAAAGTCATTAGTCACCCGTGAAACGGTGAAAGTGGTGTGGGCTTGAATCCCACTGTATTTTAGTTGTTCCTTGAACTTTTTACATGGATTTCAAAAACCTTCAAAAAAGTCCTTAAATTAAGTATACGTCTCCTGCCAAGCTGAGCTTTGTTAGACGCTAGACTCGAATCCATTTTGGACAAAAGCTGTTCAAGTTCAGCTAGAGCTCGAGCCCAACTTAAACAATCAGTTTTTCTTAACGAGACGACTGAGCCAGTCCAATATCGGTCGTCTCATGTGCAGCCTTATGCATCAGCACACAAAAAGTGTACCCCAAAAATGGTGGGTGATAAGGTGCAGCAGCACTTTAAGGTGTGCAATCACATTGCACCTGATATAACCATGTGTCTATCTCTTAATCTAACTGTTCATTGGTTGCTTGTGAACTTTGGATACGACATATTCAAAACGTTTTTCTCAAGTCATATCAGTTCTACGTCCGTGCACGCGGAGGAAGGATGGAGGAGGGAGAAACGAAAGAAGGAATCGAAGTGGTCGACCCTGGAGGCTGGCCTCCTCTAGGTGCTGATGGCAGAGTTACTGCTTCCCCAATCGCCCAGGGGCCCTCAGCATTTACTGAGGGCGAAATGGAGATGCAAACCTCCAAAGCCGAGGTTAAAACCTCATGGGCTAGTATAGTTGATGGTGGGAAGCGGGAGTAAACGTATGCCCAGCTATCGGAACCTCTCAAGTGGACTGTTATTGCAGGCTTTCCGGGAGATTCGACGGAGAAGGTACTTTCTTACCGGTGTATGTTCCAAAGGTTAAATGAGCAATGGCCTCCAATGCCAGGTCGTTCCTTAGCTACCCTAAAGGATGAACTATTCTTGATATCGGTGCTATCCGAAGAGCATTATCAGCAAATCACCCGTAGAGGGGCTTGGAGAGTGGCCAGCCGCATATTGGTTACGAACCGGTGGAGACCGGGAGCCTCCTGGAAACTTCAAGTGCAGTCAAAAGTTCCCATATGGCTGCAACTTCCTGCTCTTCCGATTGAGCTTTGGTCGGAGGATGTTTTGATTGGCTTGGCTTCCTCCCTGGGAGGCGATTTCCTTGGAACGGATGAATACACCTGCACTAAAGAGAGGCCCCAGTTTGCGCGTATCAAAGTTGAGGTTCCGATTGATTTGAAGCCAAGGCCATCGGTTTCGATAGAGGTGGAGAACATAATCTTCCATGTTCAAGAAATAGTGTATGAAAGTGCTATTAACTATTGCTCGGTGTGCGGGCAGTGGAAGAAGACCCGCAACCGTTCCCCCTATCACCGACAGAGGTGGTAGAGGCTCTTCTCGCGCGAATCGATCTTCGGATAGGAGCAGTGAGAAGTCAGCTCCTTCCAGAGTCCCGGCCGGGGTGACCGGAAGATTGGAGAGATGGATATCGATGAGGTTAACCAGGATTCGTCGAATCGCGGTTGCCCGGACACGGACGCAATGGTGGTGGAAGGCAGGAACCTTGAGAGTAACCCGACCTCTTGGAAAGGAAAATAAGTCTTTCTCAAATCGGGTTGCTTGCAAACGCAAAAACCATACCGTGAATAAAGGTGTTCGGCTAGAACTCCAGCATTCGTCACTGTCAGCGGCTCAGGACGAAGAGGAGGTCTCTCCCGAGTTAACGAAGATGAAGGTTTTGTTAAGGAACCTGCAGAAATAAGTGGAAGCAGGGACCTTGATGAAAACGCTCACACTCGGTGAGCTTGGCTCATTTTCTTACCCCCCCATCTGCTCCTAATGAACCTGCTGTTACGAAATATTAGAGTCCTGGGCCAGGCATCAGATCCAAGACGTCATGCGAAGAAACAGAGTGGAATTAGCGTTTCTGTTGGAGTTGAAAACTTCCGGCAATAAGGTTAGTAGTTTGATGAGGGATTTTCCTGGTTTACAAATGGTTGGTAACAGGGAGGATCGATGATCAAAGCACCAGAATTTTATACTTATGGGACCCCACTTTGCTCAAAGTGGAGGTCGTGTTTAGATCGGATCAGATTATCAGAGTTATTATTGAAAAGGGGAACCAGCTCAGCTTAATCTCTGGAATCTATGGCTTCAATGTATCCTGGAATCTTATGGATATGTGGGCCCATCTGCAAGGCCATCCCAGGGACATACCATGGCTCCTGGCTGGTGATTGGAACTCTACAAGAAGCGTGTCCGAACGTATGGGTCTCAGTATGAGCACGCTAATGGTGATTAATTCAACAGCATGATTGCTCATTGTGGGCTCTCGGAGCTGTACATCCTGAATGTTGAATTCACATGGAATAACAAACAAGCAGGGCCTCAATTCAGAGCGAGCAGCCTTGATCGGTGCCTAGTCAACAAAGAATGCATCAACTTCTTTCCCAGCTCCTCTGATAAGCTTATCCCGAATACTATTTCAGACCACAATGGCCTAATGATTTCGGCAGCTTCATCAATCAGGCTAAAATCGGCCTTCAAAATTTTTCAAGCGCTGTACTCTTAAGGAGGAATGTGCCGGAATAATTAGCAACAGCTGAGCCATGTCAATCCGAGGTTGTGCTATGTATGTGGTGGTTGCTAAATTAGAAATTGTTAAGAAAAAACTCCTAAAGTGGGCGCGCTCCTTTATTGGAGACATCCCGGCCTGGAGAATAGGGAGATAGTTTCACAAAGGAACTCCATCTTTTGGACGAGTGCAGGACATTGAGGAGGAGAACTGACTCCAGAAATCACAGTGCAAGTGGTTGAAGATGGGTGACAGTAATACCCTCCTACTTCCACTCCGTGGACAAGGGCAACATCAAAAGGAACCGCATCACCTCGCTAGTTTCACAAAGGAACTCCATCTTCTGGACGAGTGCAGGACATTGAGGAGGAGAACTGACTCCAGAAATCGCGGTGCAAGTGGTTGAAGGAGGGTGACAGTAATACCCTCCTACTTCCACTCCGTGGTCAAGGGCAACATCAAAAGGAACCGCGTCACCTAGCTTCTGCTCGAGGACAGCTCGACAATCTACGAAAAGGAGTTGCTGCAAGATAAAGCGGTCAGGTACTTCTCCTGCCTGTTTCAAAAATCTAGCAATATAGTTCCTAATTTTGAAGGTGTTCAAGGCCCATCGGTTTTGGTAGAGGAGAATCACAGTCTGATGGCAGTCGTCTCAAAGGAGGAAGTTAAGTGTACGGTGTTTGAGATGGAGGGTTTTAGCTCCCCAAGACCTGGTTTCCCTGGATGTTTTGTCCAGAAATATTGATAGGTAGTTGGAGAGGATGTTTCTAAGGCCATCTGCAATTTTTTTCAAACTGAGAAGTTCTGAAAAGGATTAACTGCACTAACATAGCGCTAATCCCCAAAACAGAGTGTGCGACATCGTGGGTGCAGTTTCAGCCTATTGGTCTTTGCAATTTTCTATACAAAATCAGATCTAAGATCATGATGAGACTGATTCTAGAAAGCATCGTCAGCCCAAACCAAGAAGGCCGTTGCATCCAAGATAGTATCTTATTACTCTGTGAACTAGTGGACTCCATGCATTGCAGAAAGTGAAAAAGTGTCATTTTTAAGACAAATTCGGCAAAAGTAGATTGAGAATTTTTATAGGAGTCGTTACTACTTCTTGGTTTCGGCAAGGAGTGGGTTGATCGAATCATGGTTTGTGTAAGATCTCCATCTTATGTTGTTCTGTTGAATGAGAAAGCTAACGTCTCTCAAGGTGTCTAAATTTGGAAGTCTCAAGGGGGCAGTTGAAATCGATTTCTATAGGAAATTCCCTCTGGAACCACTCATTTTATGCCGTTGATGCACTATTTTTTGGGATTATAAGCAATCGATTCAGAGGTTTCTAGACATCATGGCTAACTTTGAAAAAGCCACATGCCTTCAGATTAGTAAAGTCTATCCTTGTCTCCTTCCACATTTCCAATCATAGGGAGGCTGAAATTGCCAGAAAATGCAGGTGGAAGGCAAAGAAATTACCTATTCTTTACCTAGGCCTTCCTTTGTTCACTGGGAAGCTTAGAAGATCTATGTGTGAACCTCTATTGAACAAATTTTGATCAAAGCTAGAAAGGTGATCGGGTCGCATAGTTCTCATCAAATCGTTATTGTTGACTCTCCCACATTCTGGTTGGGTACCTTTTCTCTTCTGATATCGATTATCAATGCCATGAAGAAATACTTATGTAGATTCCCATGGGAGGG
Organism: Nuphar pumila; assembly: GCF_984573655.1. Classification (NCBI taxonomy): domain Eukaryota; kingdom Viridiplantae; phylum Streptophyta; class Magnoliopsida; order Nymphaeales; family Nymphaeaceae; genus Nuphar; species Nuphar pumila. The sequence goes on along the minus strand of NC_143250.1, from coordinate 50,941,743 downwards.
CACCAAACAAGAACACCACCCTCATCTGTTGGAGCGGGGTGGTTAATAAAGATCCAGCTCCATGGGTGCAGCTCATGACCTCAAAATATTTGAAACTGGAGTCTATCTGGGTTTCCCTAACCCCAGCCAGAGGTTCACATGGGTGGAAAAGCATTAGGCTAGTTGCATCGAGCATTCGGGAGCAAGTAAAATGAAATATTGGTAATGGGTCAGAGGTGGAATTCTGGTTTGATCCCTGGTGCAAAGTGGGGATCCTATTCCATCTTTTACTTCAAAACGCTTCTTTACAATAGCCTGAGACGGTTGAGAGTCAAGGATTGTATTGACATCAATTTAGGGCCTGAATGTTCTTATGTTGAATCAATCCTTCAGGTTTCAGACTCAATCAAAATCGTGGTTAGTGGCCAAGTTTGGGATCCAAGCAAAGCTGACCAAATAGGCTGGGTCCCAGGAGGTGAACTGTCGGTGAAATCTGCCTTGGAGTCACTGCGATTTAAGAAGCAGAAAGAGAAAATCATGAGGCTGGTTTGGATTAAACAGTCTCATCCTAGCAAGGTTGTTAAATGCGATGAGGCGAAGCGAGGCGTTGAGCATGTTATGAAGCGAGGCGTTGAAGCGTAAGCTTCATGATCAAAATAATAAAATATATAATATTAATAAAATAGCACTGGTAAATGGTTTTTTAATATAAATATACATATATAAGTTTGTTATATACATATATGAGTTTGTTTGATGGTTGATTTAGTAAATATAAGGTTTTTGAAGGACTTGAAAAATAAATAGCTCCCAATTTTTTTAAATTATAACCTTGAATTTGTTTCCATCAAAAACGGCCTAAACAAAAAAAAAAAAATAGTGATGCATATAAATATTTTTTTCTTGGACATATCAAATGCATACATGCAATAGAACTATCATGAAACTATAGTTTTTCAGCAATGCACTTTTGCGCACATCTCTTACTTATATACAGGTATATGTAAATTTAAGTTAGTTATACTAATGCAAGATTTTTAATGGTTTACCACCACACAATTAATCAGGAGCTATTAATGCTATTGAAACTTGCATCAAACATTTAGCTGAAATCATAGTGAGGGCAATCCAAACAGTGTTATATTTGAAATTATTTTAGATAATTATGTATTCAAAGCAATTCCAGAATGCTTCAGGTAGGTACTGAGGGTGCGCCTCAGTACCTTCAGCGTGCGCCTCACCTGTGAGGCGTACGCTTCAAGTACTGAGGCATACACCTCTCACAACACTGCATCCTAGGGCATCATTAACTTTATGATGGACCATTGAATCCCGTCTTATGAGTCAAGACAAACATCATAAACTCGGTTTTCATTTCCCCAACCGATGCCCTTTTTGCAAGATCAAACCGGAGGATGTTGATCACTTGTTCATGTTGTGTCTGTGGAAGGAGGTCATAAGGTTGTTTGGAAAGCAATGAACTCCATCTTGTCGCATCGAAGATGACATGAAAGCATGGTTTTTTATCAATTTTAAGGACAGACAAGATTCAGGATGTTGGGCTAAAGTATTCCAAGTGGTTATTTGAGTAATCTGGAACAATAGGAATCGATTAATATTCGAGGAAACACACTCTGACCTGGACCTTTTTTGGAATAAATCCTTCTAATAATTCGGGAAAATGTCCTTCAGTCTCTCTCCAATTCTATGAGTATCGCTGCAAGGCGCTGGTGCAGTCTCTCTTCATGGCTCCCTCAATGTAGCATCTTTCATATCAACTGGCATTTTGGCTACTCTATCCGAAATAACAATGGCCAGTTCATTTTGGCTGAAAGCTTTTGTCTCCATAACTCTCTTTAGGATAAAGAATGGCGTGGATGAGCCGGCATTCTCAGAAGCAGATCTGGTCATGCTGAACATGAACATTTTTTCTCATGCTGACATTGTGGCCATCCGATTTACATTTTAAAAAGTTAAAAAATCAACAAAACCACGTGGCATTCATCCAAAATGCAAACAGACGGTCACGATGTCGGCATGAGAAAAAACGCTCACCTGCTTACTGCATTCTCTCCTAATTGGACCCCACCTCGTGCACTAACATGAACTCTGGAAGGATGGATATCGTTTCCAATACCATCATGGAAGGTCGCTGGATTCCATGTACGCCCCCAGCCAGCGCAGGTGCGAAACATTTTGTATAAATTTTTTTCAATTTCTTGTTTTAAATTTAATTCTGAAAGTATAGAAAGATTGTTAGCTAAATAAACAAAGGGGACCAATCTACGTAACTAAGGACCACCCCCGGAGAGAGAGAGAGAGAGAGAGAGAGAGAGAGAGAGAGAGAGAGAGATCAAAATGGGCAAATTTGATAGCAAGGGATGGATCAGAGATGGCAAATCTGTATACAAGTGGGACCCACAGAGGGTGGGGTTTGTGGTTGTAAGCAGTGTTGTGAGAGGCTTACGCCTCAGTACCTGAAGCGTACGCCTCAGAGGCGAGGCGCACCCTCAAGGTACTGAGGCGTTGCTGTGATGCGCCCCTCATCAACCTCCGACCAGTTGTGACCACCGACCACCGGAGTTGCTGTGCTGCAGCTGCTGCTCAGTCTTCTCCGACCACCGGACGACCGGCATATCCCTCGCTTCCGTACCAGCTGGGCGCGTGGTCCTTCTCTTACTGCCTCCCCTCCCACCGCTTCACTTCCATACCAGTTGTGAGAGGCGTACGCCTCAGTACCTGAGGCGTATGCCTCAGAGGCGAAGCGCAGGCTCAACGCCTCGCTTCGCCTCATCGCATTTAACAACCTTGGTTGTAAGGAGATGGCGTTAGGGGTTCCCTATTATGCCTTAAATCTTTAAATGCTAACACTTTCCTTGTTAATAAGGAATATCCTGTATTTATTTCTTAATAAGACAACATAGCCTTTATTTTCTTCTCTAATAAGAAACGCACAATATATATCCCTTGCACACCACGAGAGAGAGAGAGAGAGAGAGAGAGAGAGAGAGAGAGAGAGAGAGAGAGAGAGAGAGTAATTTGGAGATTCATCCTCCCTCTTCCTTATTTTACTTGAGAAAACCATGCTCCTGTACTCTCTCTCTCTATCTCTCTCAAATAAAGAAAGCTGTAGGATTACGAGATCGACATTATAATTCCTGCATTAGTATGGATAATTCGATTTTAAGCTTAGAATCCGTAGAGAACAATTACGAAAAATCTTATGAAAATAAAGATATACCATCTCATTTCCCACACTTAAGCACCCAGATTATTACCACAGAAATCACGTCAGGTTGAACTATGACTTCAGGACTAAAAAGAACGAAAAGGAACTGTGGGTGGAATCCATGAAAGCTTTTGTGTTACCAGAGGCGTAGCTAGGATTCATGTGAGGGGGGGGGGGGGGGGGGGGGCAAACAGTGGTGTAGCAAAAAAATTGTTATTTGTGCGGTAGTCGGGGGTTCCGGGGGGCAGCGCCCCCGAAAAAAAAAATTGAGATAAAATAAAAAATGGCTACAATTATTAATAAAAATCTATTTCATATGGACAAATCAAACTATTTGCTGCAGTCAGGGCTGGGCTTTAAAAAAAAGACTGGGCTACAGCCCAGTCCTGCCCCCCCCCTAGCTACGCCCTTGTGTGTTACTATCAGTCTTAGCATTCACACCATATTCATGTGACGTCCCAAAAAATGAGCAAATATACGTACCCAAGCAGTTGCTGGGGCTACCATAGATATACGGTAAGAAGCGGGCAACTCCGACTCGCACTCGATCAAGTTCCAAGGACCTGGGTCTCTCTTACAGCTCGGAAAGAACTCAGTGAATTCATGAATACCCATGATACTGCCAGGCAGCCGAGAATTTCCCGAGTCTTTCCAAACCCAAGTCTTGGCGATCGAACCGAGCTGGCCAAGAGACATGTCCACAGAGAGACATTCTCAGCAGCTCGATTTGGGCCATCCCGATTTGATCAACTGGGGGGAGACCCCCAAGAAACAGCGAGCGAAGGACCGGTAAGGTTGGGGGTGGCGAATCGAGACCCACCTGTTCCGATACGACTCGATCCGAGTCCCCTAACCATGGTTGGAAACAGTTCTGAGATGACCAGTCACCACCCAAGATAAGCATCAACGATTTCACAGCATCATGATGATGATTGATCATCGTCACCATAATAATCAACAGCAAGTTTAGCAACATCATCATCATCATAGCATCACCATGACCATGACCACCACATTGAGCTCGTGTGTGTCCATCGGCCACATTCGCGTCCAACGTGTCAGATCCCAATCCGCCTGGCGAGCTGACTCGGATTGACGATTCCTGGGAGGTGGACGCTGTCGTCCTTGAGGAGTGCAGACACCTCGGCGTAGACCTGGCGGGCCTGCGGCTCGGTTTCGGGCGTCGGCTGGGCTCCTCCCCGCGAGGGATAGGCTTCGGGCTGGTCGAAGCTGCGGCCCAAGAGGGTGCCGCGGGAGAGGAACTCGTGGGCCAGGTAGCACGCGAGGAGGTGGTTGGTCGGCGGCTGAGAAGGCTTCGGCTTGGGCACCGGGTGGCTCGGCTCGTACTTCCTTGACGCGGGGGCGTCAACCCCATCCTTCAATTTCCTCCTCTTTGACGCTCTCTCATCCACGTGCTGGTTGTTGGACATCGCACGGTTGAGCACGTGCCACGTCAGCAGTACAATCGCCCGTGAAAAAAAGTAAAAGAAAAAAAGAATCTCACACTGAGAATTTGAAAAAAAAGACGATAAAGAAAAAGGGAAAAAAGAACGGCAGGGAGCGAAGGGGCGCGGCTCTAACGATGGGTGTCAGATTTTCCGGCGATATCGCCCGTAAAATACATCGCCGTCCGTGCACTTGCAACCGCCCAGGAGAGAGAGAGAGAGAGAGAATGGGACTGGAGGAAGGGGGGTTGGCTGATGAGGGGAAGTTGCGGTATATATATAGAGAGGGAGCTTAGAGAACGGCCTCTGTCTTTCGAAAAATAGCGAGAATGCCACTAGGGCACAATGTGGGCTTCTGCAGATTACGGAAATGGTCCCTGGCTTTCTCTGAAAAGACAGGAAAGGGACTTGGGTTTTGTGAATTACCCTCCGCCAATACACTATGCTTTTCCACTGTCCAAATGGATCAGATTCGGATCTCCAGTGTGAGTAGTAGGGCTGGTACCAGCTTAGAGAACGGCCGCATTTCAAATCGCCACGAACTCATTCGTGATTCGTATAGCTGGCGAGCTGAGCTATGAACTGGTTTAGCTTAAATGAGTCGAGGCCGAACACAAGCTCAAGGGCAATGTTGTCAGTATCAGTACCGATTCTCAAGTGAAATTTTCTGAATCTGTTAAAAAACATTTCCTGTCAATCAAAATGTGACACATATTAAAACCATTAAAATAATCAAAAAATAAATTTAAGTATTTTTATATTTATTAAAAAAAAGCTAATTCAGGTTAGTAGTATCGATTTTCTGCCGATACGACGATACTGACAACATTGCTCAAGAGTTCGTATAGATAAAAAAAACATAGGTATATTTTATTTGTACTATATATTTTAAGTACAGTGCATAAAAAACATAAAATATAAGGATTTTTACAAAGCCAATATTCAATATTTTTTTTTGGAGAACAGAAAAATATTATTAACAAGATTCAGCCATGAACAAGATTCAGCCATGATGAAGAGCGATCGTTAAGGGTACAAAGAATTTACAAAGTCATGATATTCAATAAAAATCATAACCCAAGGCCGATAGCATATTACTCTTGTTGGGTTGAGGTAATGTTTCTATCCATTACTTGAGAATTTGGGTTTAGGTCAGGTCAGGTCAGAATACACAGCCCAAGCAATTGATTCCCTACCCTTGGCATCAAGAATAAAAATGGTTGAATATGGATCTTTAAAGGATCTAAACATTAGTTTTTTTGTTTATGATCTACCAAAAATTGGTGAAACCTCTTCCTTTTCATGCTCAAATAAAGTATGTGTTTGGATCAGTGACTTAAATAGATGCATTCTTTCTTTATACTACAGTAACATTATAGTAGTATCTTATATAATTTATCATATTTGCTTCTTCAATTCATTATTTTTTCATTGGCTAAAAATATTTTTTTTTAAATGTTAATGTTAGTTTCACTTTCAGAAAAATGTTAAAATGTGAAGAGATACTATAGATATAGCCATATTGCAATAGAAAAAAATGCCCACATGGGTGCCAGCATTAGAACTGCGATAAATTAACACTACAAGAAAACCGTTAATTAGTGACAGAAATTTGTAATGAATTTTTTTCATCACAAATTTGCGAGGGATTAGCTAGAGAAAACTAGTCGTCGCCAAAATTGAAATTAGCGATAGAATTTTTGTGACGCCCCAAAACCCCGACCTTGTAAAAACCTTTGGTTTTTGAGCAAAAAATTTTTTTTTTTAAAAGAGTTTAAAACGAATAGCGGAAGTACAAAGGGGTAAGCAAAGGCCGCAAGTCTGAGCGAGCCACAGTAAAAGATACAAACCACATGACCATTCCAAATACATATAATATCAGAGTTTTACAAATTGAGACTGAAAACATCCATACAATAAGTCTCTCCCAAAATGAGAGGAAAACTCCCCTCAAACCCCAAAACAAGACACGGACCAAGATCTGCAACTAAGTGTGGGTCTCAAGTCTCCAACCGTACACCGTCGCATCGCCACTGCGCCTACTCATCACCTGTATCCCCATAAAACGGGGTCAGAACTCTTGCGAGTTGGTGAAGAACAACAACATTGTATATCCATATTATTAAGAAAAAACACATATCATGCAACAGGTAAAGTGTCAAATACATGTGCAAGTGTCAGGTAAGTGCTCGTGCTAAAAGACTGTAAAACTACGAGTGATAATATGACAACTGAAACAGAGCAGGAGCTAACCAGCAAGGTACAATAATTAAAGGAAGTACAAGCAGTGCTAAAGTAAGCAAGTAACCAACTACTGTACGTCAGTTTGTTTGGTTAGTCTTTATGTTCTTCTTTTTAACCTCCTTCGGGTACACGAAGGAAAGACCCTCGAGTTCTGTGAGACATGCACCGACGTCTGTTATCAAATTTCTAGTGTGGTAACCGGGGATGCTACAGAACGAGGAAAACCACCTGCGGGCGACACGCAGTCAGGAGAAACCTTTCGCAGGGGCAAAGGATTGCAATCCGTACTACTGCAGTAGCAAAGGTCCCTGTGAAGGGCAACCTTGACCTCCCTAACTCTGAGTGACTGAAGGTCAGAGGGCACATCGGCTCCTCAAAAGAACATGTCGTAGTAACGACACGTCACTCGGGGCTGTACCATTCACCCTCTCCCTGGGTGACCAAATTTGTGAATGGGGCGCGGCAGGATTATCTTATTTAGGCTCATTCTTCAGGTCATACCCCCCTTCGAGGTAGTCGTGCCTCGTGGTCCCCGCGGGGTACGCAACCGAGGACTTGGCCTGCCCATCCACGTGCTCAGCCTCTCACGGCCACACGAGCACATCGCTTGTGAAGACAATATTATAACATTTTTATTTTATGCCTAGGGTGACACAAGGTGTGAGTACACTCCCACAAACCCGGGCCACTGCCCGAAGACTCCAATCGAGTCCCAAACCTCAGCAGGTCGAAAGTATCATACCCTACAGTGCTTTCAGTTCTTTCCAGGTGTATGTCACATCGAGTACAACACACGCCTTTGGTGTATCATATATCCATTGATATACAAATGTGAGCCAAACAAGAAGTACTTGACGAATCCGAACGGGTGACATACGTGTCATGATGTGCCACGTGCATAAATCACACATTATCACGATTGGGAACACATATTCATAAAGGCACAAATCTGAGCGATAACAGGCTCAACATATATATATATATATATATATATATATATATATATATATATATATATATATATATATATATATATATATATATATATATATATATATCATGTTCGTACGACAACATATGTCCAAAGCTTTAAGCATGATTTTCCCAAATATACATATTTCCGCCGCCCTACGTCGGCTCCAACACTTAGCGAAATCATTCGCTCAGGGAAAATCGCAGTGTCAACACTCATGAGTGTCGAGAAATATTCTTACAGTAACCCCATGTGTACGGGGATTACGTCAATACATCCAAGATGTGCCACCGCACTAGAAAAACTCAAAGAGGCCAAAACGGCGGTTTTCTTCTAGAAACGTTGAGAACCCTGTACTTAGGAATCGTAATAGGGTACGTGAGCAGCGTACCTGCTTGCCTCACTATACCTCCTTCAATACATACCACGATGTGGCAGCGAAGGCTAAGGTGGTCATTCTGGACCACTGACGGGACGTGCAAGAGTAAAATGGCACAACGTGTGCCAAAATGCCAAAAAGGCTATCCGTAGCCCACCAGGCCCTATAGGCAGGTCTGAACCATGCACCGTTGGTGCCAAGGGTACTAAACGGGCTGTTTGGACATCATACACGTGCTGCAAGGATTCCATTAGTGACTCTCCATTGGTTTTACCTTCATGCGCGCATTTTCGTGCTTTTTGAAATGGCGGCAAGTGGAAATCGCATATATAGGTAGTCTATGCATGTCGTACCAAACTCATAGGGCTGCGACAACCACCAACATGAGCTTCACTAAGCTCTACAACGAGGCTATCGGGTGGGTGCAGCAGGACACGCAACCACCTAGTGGTTGGCTAAGCTTTGCGGGCGCACTTAGCACCCGCCGCCACCATAAGGCTCCAACCGGGTTCGTTTGGGCAGCCTGGTCTGCTAGACCAGACCTGGACCCACCTTGGTCTGACCTATGTGTCAGACCCTAGGCTGCTAAGGCAGCAGCCCGCCATGGGCCGCGAGCAGCCTGCACCATGGGGTGCGGCTGAGGTGCCGTTGGAGGGCAAACTGGCCAGCGACCAGCTGGTCTGGTCCACGTGGGACCAGACCCTGCCGGGTCTAGGAGGAAACCTCCTTGGCCAAGGGACAGCCAGCAGCAAGGCTGCAGACTGCTAGCTGCTGGAGCATGTCCCAACAAGAGGGTGCTCCGGGTGTAAAGCACACCCGGTTACCCAAACCGTGGGGCGTCCCGTGTGGCGCCCCTTCCCCATGTGATTGGGGAAGACCCAACGGGTGGGTCCGAACACCGAAGTGGGTCAGACCACCCTGACATACCCAACGCTGCAGAGGTTGCAGCGGGACACGGCGAGTCCCAACCATCTTTTTTTTTTATTTTTATATATAGTTATATAGTTATCTGCATAACCCAAAAATAGCCTGAAAGATGACCCGATTTGGGGTCCGTCCGCACCGTAATAGCGAAAATTTCCAACACAGAACTCGTAGATCCACGTCTCAGCTTCGCACAGACACCAAGATCACTCTGATCCGATCATTGGTCTGTGAAAAGGCACTGTGTTACCAGACAGTGTCTGGAACTTTCTAGACCACTGTCAAAACCCTGTCAGTCTGCTAAAACCTGACTTTTTGAAGGGTTTACAAAGCGAATCAGGGGAAATTGCAAACATCAAAGTCGTAGATAATTGTTCTACCTTTCCAACAAATTATAGCATGAAAAATTCCGGCAAACAGTTTAAGAAATACCACCGGATTACCGGACAATGTTCAGGACTTCCTGTACACTATCAGAAGTTTTGAACGTCTGTTAAAAACGAGGCTTTTTAGCGATGGTTGCAGACCGAAACAGTGAAAAATGTAAACATATAAGTTGAAGAACATTGTCTCCCCTTTCCGAAAAGTCCAAGATCGTCTCATTTGGACCAGTATCGAGTGAGATATAGTCTTTTGAGCAGAGGAGACTCCGGAGCTCCAGAACTCCGAAATCGCCTAAGCACAGTTCCATTGCATGGAACGTCCGGTGGTGTGTGCGTTTACCACAGCGAGGTGTCGATTCCTCTAAAACACACCCACTCCCATACAAGTTTCATGTATTAAAAGAAAAGGAAAAACCCAGACCAACCTTAACAATTTTTTTCATGCATTTTTCAAAAGAAAATGGATTGTAAAGTGGAAGCTCTTCACCTTCGGGGTTTTCCGGCGTAGGGACGGAGATGGTTCCGGTGTGGTGGTGCTGGTGCCCTCACTTGCACTCTCTCAGCCACACTCACCTCACTCTCTACACTCTCACACTTGAGAGAGAAAGGAAAAAGGGAAAGATGGAGGGAGACGGTTGAGGAGGAGGAAGAGAGAAAATGAATTTCTCTCTCCTCCCTCCCTTAAATAGCCTCTCCAAGAGATGGAGGGCTGGGATGAGAGGGGAGGAGATGGAGGGCTCTCCTCCCACACGCCCCCCCCTCCCTCTAGGTGCTATAAGGCTAGCCCAAGGGGATTTGACCCCCTTCATGATGGGCCTAGCTCAAGGGTGTACAACCCTTGAGCCTAGCCCACAACTACTCTCCCTAAATTAGGGAGAGTAGGTATCCCCATAGACCACCTTTTGACCCTAAGGTCAAACCCCTTTTTAAAATCAAATCAACACCTTTTTTTTGTTTTTTTTTTTTTGACATGATGGGCTGGAGCTACCCCCCCCCCCCCCCCCCTAAGGGGCGCCCCCTCCAGCCCAATAGCCGTTGGGTTTTGGGCAACCCGGTATGGTAATGCCAAAACCCAACCCCAACTTTTGAAAATTCATGCTTTTCAAAAATGCTATTTAAATACCATTTTTTTTGCATTATTGTTTTATTATATATTTTTTTTTTAAAAGTAGCATGGGCTGGGCTCATGCTCACGTGGGCCCCATGCTAACTACCTTTTCCAAATTCCAAATTAGGTCTTGGAGATATTTTTTTGAAAAAGTCTCTTCTAACTTTACAAAAAATCAAATTTTAATATCTCATAAAACCTTAGTAAATTTTTCATTTAAAAGCTAGGTTTCAATTATTTAAGCAAATTTCATTTCAAACCTTATCCTTTGTAATTTAAAACCTAAGTTTTAAATTTATTTATTTAGGTTTTATATTCCGACAAAAATTCGCTCTCGTTGTGACTCGTATTTACCGATATACCCGTTTCGCCATACTACAAGAAATATTTTCCTAGTTTAGGTTTCAAATTCGGGATGAACCTACTTAGATGTGTTATAAATCTAGTCTAGGGATATCGGACCTTAGTTCGCCACGGTCGTCCTTAATTGCTTCGTAAATCGAATCTTACGCGATTAAGACTTCGTATTGCTATATTAGCACAGTTACGAGAAATTCTTGCGATAAAGCAAGGGGTAACAATTAACGAAGCACATGCCAATACAAAATATCTCAGGAATATCGTGGTTCTTACAATTTTTTTATCACAAATTAGCGACAGATTTGTGATGAAAAAATCCTGTCTCAAAATCTGTCGCAAAATAGGCACAGATTAGCAACAATTTTTTTTCACTAATCTATCGCAAATTAGTGACAGATTTCTGTGTTGCTAATCTGTCATGAAAATTTTGTGTCGCTAATTTGCGATATAAAAAGGCTCATTTAGGGCACGATCTCTCCCTCTTCCCTCCTCCCCCCTCCTTTCTTCTCGCAGCCTCCACACCACCCGCTTGTCGCAACTCCTCGGCCTCCGCAACCAGCATGGCCTGTGGTCCGAATCCGATCTTTCTGCGACCTCAACCTCGCTCCGGTGCCGACGCGATGGCACAGTGTCTGTGAAGAGGGCCAGGCGTTCACGACCGTGAATTGTAATCGAAAGATCATTGGTGAGCGGTTCTTCTCTAAGGGGTACGAAGCCACCGCCGGAGCCCTCAACAAGACCGCTGAGTTCCACTCGCCCCACGACTCTGATAGCCACAGATCTCAGATGGCATCGACGACTGCAGGCAAGTACATTTTTTAGGCAAACATGTTTGGCTACGCGGTCAGGATGTGAAAGGCTTTGCTCCTAAGGCCCGCCTCGCTATCTACAAGGTTTGCTAGAAGTTCGGCTGCTTCGACTCCGATATCCTTGCGGCCTTTGACTGGGCCGTCGCCGACGACGTCAATGTGATCTCTGTCTCGATCGACGGGGGCTCTATCCCTTACTACCTCGATTGCATTGCCCCCGGCTCCTTCGTGGTCGCGGCCAAGGGCATCTTCATTGCCTCCTCTGCTGGGAATGAAGGGCCCACAGGGATGTCTGTCACTAACCTCGGCCCCTAGATCACCACCGTCGACGTCGGGATGATCGACTGGAACTTCCCCTCATCGTGTTAAATATGTGAATAGGTCCCTCAAATAATATAAGTTTGTTACATGCCGTGTTCGCAGGAATAGGTCCTGCAGTCTTCTTCTATTTTCCGTATCTTTGATTCTGTTCTTTTCCTCATTTTTTACTATGTTCGACATGCTATTGATCTATCAGGTGATAGCTTGCAATGGCAAGGATTAGATGTTGATGGAAGTGAGCTAGATCAAGATGCTTGGCTTTATGAGACATGCACGTTGGCTTTACAATTTGTTGTAGATCTCTTTGTTAAGTTTTACAACTCTGTTAACCCTTTGCTCAAAAAAGTGCTAATGCTGCTGATAAGTTTCATAAAACAACCTCATCAAAGCCTTGTTGGCATGATGCTGCAGGTGGTTTATTTTTCGAGGATAAGTGGCTAGAAGTGGTTTTATCACTGAATGAAGTAACTACTGCCACTCTTCCTGATTTCTCAAGGGTTCTAAATAAAATGAACAATGTGCATGTGATTAGTAGCTCTGAAGTCTCTTCCAACAAATAGGGTGAGTTTTCTAGATTAGCCATGCCTGATGATGAAATGGAGAAATCAAGCGAACAGAGCCTGTATCTTGCCATTAGCGATGTCAAGTGTCGGAGCATTGTTCAACTTCTACTTATTCAGGTATGCTCCTCCCACCCCTGCAATGTTTCACTTGTTATTTCTATTTGAATATTTGAGCATCATATTCATCATGTTTATATTGGTATTAATTTGATGTCTGTGTTACCTATCTTGGATATTTAAGTATGCATGATTATTCATAATTATTTCCTTGAAAAACAAGCTTAGAAAATTTGCAATGTGACTTGGCCATTATTTTTGGACGTCAGTTCTTGATGAAGTTTTGATTCTGAAACCCATATAGCCTTTGCAAATTTACATATTTTACCCACCTCTTGTATCTTTCAATCCATTGGGTGATCTTAAGTCTTACTGCTGCCAAGAAGGTTACTTTGTTAATGTAGGTGTATTTTGCCTTTTGCTAAGATCTGTGAGGTGCCCTTGTTTTCTGTATTTTCATAACATTTGTGACCTATGCACAACTGTTTGTGAACATGTTTTCAAAGAACACAATTGGAAAATTTAGTGTGTGAGTTTGTTAAAGTGTTTTGAGATTATACCTAGTGGATGCATCCTTTGCCATAAAGCTATACAAAAGTGCACATGATAACTGTCGAAAAATTTTAAGAGCGGAAACTTTCAACTTTGATTTCTAATGCACAATTGCATTGGTACTGGATGCACCACAGTGTATCATGGATCAGGCACCGGATATCGGTACGAAACTCGTAAACCATAACAGAAGTATCAAATGTTAAGCAAACTTGTCTCAATTATTTGTGAAACATGCACATCTTACATAGAAACACATTTCTTTTTGTTTTTTTTTAAGGCAAGCTGGGGTTAGGCCAGTTATATAACTATACCATTAGATTTTGAATCAGCAACTTCCCAACAGAAGGTGACATGCACTAGCTGCTCCTACCAAACAAGTGAAGCCCCAGTTGGTATAAAAAGCACATTTCTATTACATTACAAATGAGTATTGAACTCGTTTCTATTAACTTTTTTGCATACAAATAACAATTTCATTTTATAGAACACTATTTTTATTTGTAAAAAGTTGTTATAATTATCATATATGTATATTTTTGGCTAATGCTTCAAAGAATGTGCCCACTGCAAGTCTGAAGAAAGCAACATGTGTGAGCTTTTAAGGATAAACACAGAGAGAGGTGTGATGCTTAGTGATGGAAAATCCAAGTTTTCTATTAATGGAACTCCAATTAATCACTTCTTAGGCACATCGACATTTAGTGAATACACTGTTGTTCAACAAGGTTGACTTGCAAAAATTTGGACAAACTATGTTTCCTAAGTTGCAGAATTTCAACAGGTAACTCATGATGGTTCAGTGGATACTCTGATGGCTGAAACTCATGAATTGGAAGGTTCAACAATTGTTCTCTGGGTTTGTTTTTGTAGCTTTCATGTGCGTCATTTGTTGCTAGTTGCATATGGAATGTAATTTTTTCCTCTTTTTTGAGTTAGTGATGGTCTTTTGAGCTCCCAAGTCATCCACACACATAATTTTCAAGAATTGGGTGCTGCAGCTCTGCTTGTTGATCTGGAGCAGAAACTAATAATACAATCTGGAAGACATTTTGGCCCTCCACTTATATTTGATCCAGACTTTGAGCATCTATTGCAGCCTTCTATAGTTACCACTGCTACAAATATTGCTTCAGCTCACTCACATTTGAAAGCAATAACTGCATCTAAGTGTGCAAAACTTGGTGCTCATCAAGTCTGGTGAGTTTTTGAATGTTTATTGTTTTTCCTTATTTTTTTTAATGTTTATGTTCACATTTCTATTAATTGTGTTCATGTTTAAAGTTGAGCATATAGCTTAGGCGCACTGTAGTAAAGAGCAATACTCTCTTCCTTGTCATGGTCTAAATGGTAACAAATGTTCTTCTATGAAGATGAATGGTTTGGTGGATCAGAAAAGGACTGTGTGTATATGAGACATGGATGATGATGATACATTAATTACTCATAAATATAATATATTTTTATTGCATAAATGCATCGTTTATAGGTTTAGAACCCGCTTCTAGATGCATTTAGATGTCATTGAGCTATGTTTCGAATTTTGTTCGAATCAAACTTAAAACGAGAGAGATATTGCATTTTTAGTGAAATGGGTCAGACCTCGGGGTGAAATGGGTCAAATCCGATCCAAAAAGCCCATTTGGGCCTTGGATCTAGGCCAAAACACTACAATCCAATCCACTCAAACCCCAAACTCGATTTTTGAAAATATTTGTCAAAAACCCCCTCTGAATAGGTGCCTAGTCAATCTTTTCTTTTTCATCCTTGTTTTGGAAATACCCAAAACAAGGGCTTTTTGCATAAAACGCATAAGCAAACCCTAGAGAAGGGTCTTTGCCTAGGAAACCATGCCTCTCAGCCCGATTCTTCTTCCAACATCCTCTGCCTTAGCCACCCTTACACCCATTTCTCCTTCTTCCTTGGTTTTGCAAGGAGTTCCAAGCATCTCCATTGAAGTTGTCATCCCTTCTTCTCCCATTTCCCTTCTTCCACGTCTTCCTTTCTTTACCCCTTGCTGAAACTAACCCTTCGTGTTGCCATTTGCAGGAAGTAGCAGCCCTAAAGTGCGCCAGCCATAGACGAGGTGTTGTCTGCCCCACCATGGCTAGCCGACCCTTCCACCGCCGGCTCTCTACATCATCCGCGCCATTGGTTCTTCACGCCCCCTTCCGAGCACCATCACCGACGACTTCCAGCAACTTGCAGCAAAGCAAAGGTAGCCAACACCAATGAGGGATGATGAGGCATCTCCTAAGTAGAGTCCAACTTTGTTCTACCCCTTTAATCATCAGATTGCCGGAATAGGCCACCGGTAAATCTTTTCTTCCCCTATCTTTTAGCATAAAACCCAATATGTGCATGTTTTTATTTTTTTCTCTGCTGCCTGCGTTTTTCATGTTGTTACAACCATAGTGTAGCTCTGTTGGTGTGTCGACCCACACTGTAGATCGAGTTAGAGAGATTGTTTCAATTCGGTTTTTGGCTTTCTTTATGCAGAGAATTGAAATTCGTTTCAAGGCCTAAACCGGCTAGATCAATTCTAGCCGGCTGGAGCCACTATGTTTGAATTCTTTCATTCAGTGTGTATGCCTAATTATCATAGCTTAGTTATTTCTTTTTAGATGTTAATGCACGTTTTTAAGTCTGTAAGCATATCATATTGCATTTACATTCTGTTTTGATTTGAGATGCATACGAATACTCAAAACCGGGTAGGGGATTCTAACCGATTTAGGTGTTCGGTGCATTCAAGGTAGGGTTGCTATTTTATTTTGAATTTTAGTTTAGTAAAAATAACATATATTAGTGGTTGATTTTTTGTGTTAGCATTAGGTTTAGCTGTTTTAATTGGTCATTAGTAGATTAGTGCAGTGTGATGTGAATTTAGGATTGTTCAATTTCATTTTTGCATGATTTAGGTATGTTTTAAATAGTCTATAGTTTATTACTGTTAGTCTTGATTTCTGTTTTAGCAACATCTATGTAGTCCTTAATCTGCTAATTAGTGAGGAATTTAAATTAGAATAGCGTTGTTTTGATGAGTTTTGCTTATGTTTTAGGTTAGTTTTTGTATTTGCATTGTGTAAAGGTAATTCCATGTTAGTCGATGTTGGTATTGCGTAGTTAATTAGATTTGTTAATTTTCTGTTAAAACTGTGTTGGATTCGTGATAGGTGTTTAAGTGATTATTAGTCAGTATATCTTGTGTATGTCAGTTTAGATAAGTTAGATAGGTTAGTGTTAGTAATTGTTAGTTTGTTAGCATTTGATTTGCTTGAAAGTCAAAATCGACTAGAGTACTCTAGTCGATTAAGGTGTTCTCTAAGTAGGTGAGTCTTTTTGGTTAGTATGTTGTTTACAACATGTTTTTAGCTTCGTTTAGTTAGTAATCACTCTGATATAGGGTATAGTTAGGTTAAATTAGCCATGGTATATACACGTGATAACTGTGTCGCAACCATTTTTTTTCTCATATGCCTACAACAGGTTAAAACCTTGTTTCTAACCGGAGTTGTCGGATTGTGAGAAGGGCATTTATAGTTGGGGCTGTGATTTTCTGTAGGTTTACTGAGTGCCTAGTGTAGTAAACAATAGCTGCATATGGTAGCAGTGTCATTAGTGGCCTAGGGTTAGGATATTTGTTGTTTTTAGCCCTCGCCAATTGAAATCTTCTCGATAGACTTGTCGTTGCATTGTCACTGAATTTGTGACGCTTATATTCAGAGCTCCCGGATTGATATTCGTAAGTTGAAAGTTGCGTTAGATTCGTGATCGAGTCAGGAATCCAACAGAACCAAAATCATTTCAACCGAACTCCGGTTGAGTAGTCCACTGTTTATTTTCTATAAGTCTATCAGAAATTAGGGTTTAGGGTTGTGGAGGGGTATAATTATCTTTTTCTAGTTTACATAGTTGTCCTAACTTCAATTTTTAATATTTTATTAAATTTCTAATATTAGTCCCGAGTTAGCTTAACTAACTTCATTTTTGTGTTTTGCAGGTGATACCAAGCTGCAGCTCTTCGCATACTCTGTAAAGCTTTGGATTCATCTCGTTGTTTCTCTTTTTCATAACTTGTTCAATTTGATTTCCTTGTAATATTCACTGTAATTGAACACGTTCTATATCAATAAAATGCAATATTTAGTTTTAATCTGAGTGTATCCCGCTCCCTGTGGATCGATCCGTACTCACCACGACAGTGGAAAGTCAGTTTTATTACATGATTGGCGATTTTCCAAAGTATTTCAATGAAAAAAAATATTGTTTTAAAATAACACTTTACAAAAATCTGATCAAGTTTTTGGCGTCGTTGCCGGGGAATGATGATTATACTCTGTTAATTCTAATTTTGTAATTTGTTGATATCTGCTTAGTCAGTTAGATTAACTGCATTTTATTTGTATAGTCAATACAATTAGTAGTAAATATAGGATCAACGTAGTAAGTACATATAGGATTCACGGTTATTTCTCTAGGATTCACAATTTTTCATCCTTCTAGCGCGCCTAGACAGGTGAGTCCTAGATAACATAGTTTGAATTTCAATTTCTGTACTTAAGTATATTTAGAATAAATTTAATTTTGTAGTTGAATTTCCCTTTAAGCATGATTAGCGTAGTTTAATTGCATTTAGTTTTAATTTCTTGCTTTTGTTCGTTGTTTACTGCTTTCTTTTCATTTACGTAGTTAGGTCTCCTAGTTAGTTGGGTTACATTGCACACATCTGGACTTAGTTCCAGTGTATGTAAGGGCGCAAGAATTTGGGTGTCCCGCTCCAACCGCTCGTTGAGGATCTAGAAAAAGTTATATGTTCTTCTCAGAACCGATCCGAAATGGGGGACTTAGATTCCGAAGCTCCTATGCACCCTCTGAGGGAGTAGTTCCTACCCACGGAGTACACCCAGACGTCGTGCATTCGCAAACCAACTATTGGGGCACCTCATTACGAGATTAAGGCCAGCGTAATATAGATGCTCCCAACTTTCCATGGCCTTAATCACGAAGATCCATACCGACATTTGGACGAGTTCCTCAAAATTTGTTCAACAGTGAAAATTCAAAATTTTGAGGACGACACGCTGAAGTTGACCCTCTTTCCTTTCTCGTTAAAGGATAAAGCCAAGTATTGGCTTAAATCCTTAGATACGATCATTATAGGGTCGTGAGATCAATTACAACAGAAGTTTTTGAAGAAATACTTTTCCATCGGTAGGACAAACCAGTTTAGGCAAGCCATCACCAGTTTCCCAGAACTGAATGGTGAGCAGTTTCACGAGACGTGAAAAAGGATGAAAGAGCTCCTTAGGAAATGTTCCCACCACCAGGTGCCGAGATGGCAGTTGGTGCAGAGTTTTTATGATGGATTGTCTGACAAAAATCGTCAGATGATCGACGCTTCATGTGGTGGGACATTTATGTTGAAGGGCGAGGATGAGGCTTGACATTTATTTGATACTCTTGCCGAGAACTTTTTGCACCATGCCTCTACCTCTCGCTCTAAGAGAGCCACAGTCACACCCAACACCTCTAGGAAAGGTGACATTCTTGAGATTGATTCGACTGCTACGCTGCAAAGCAAAGTGGATATGCTTTCGCGGAAGCTAGATCAACTTCTCGCGGGCCCACCCCCCATCCATCAGGTTTGTGCTCTCTGTGCCAGCCCGACACATATCGTTACTGAGTGCCCTTCGGCAGCTCAGTACCCTGAATTTGTGCAAGTGCAAGTTCAGGCAACTCAGGATTATGCCAGGTCCCAGAACAACCCATATTCATCTATATACAATCCGGGGTGGCATAATCACCCTAACTTCTTGTGGAAGAACCCATAGTCTTCCACCCAGACTCAGCCCACTCGGCCACCTCAATTCACTCAGACATTCTAGAGGCCGATCTATCCTCAATCCACTCCTTATCCTCCCCAGCCTTCACAAGAGTCTGCCCCGCATACTTCTTTCGAGGAGAGACTTCTCCAAGTATTCGACGAGGTGAAAACCTCAAGCTAGAAAGCCTTTGAGCAGTGCAGTCAGATGTTGAGTTCCTATACGCAGTCGATCGCAAAGTTAGAATCACAAATGGGACAATTAGCGGAAGCGCTAAACAGGAGACCTAAGGGAAGCTTGCCGGGTCAGGCTATGATGAACCCTAAAGGAAAAGACTAGGGTCTAAGCGCAAAAAGGTGTATCATATGCTTATACTAGAATTAGAATTTTCAGTTTAGCATTTGTTTTTGTTTTTGTTTCGTTATTTTATTTCATATGAGCTTATATTTGCTTTGATTCATGCAGGCTTATCTGATATTCAATGTGTGAGTATAGGTTATTGAATTTAGGATATGGATTTTAGAGCAGACAATTGATTAGGTCAGCTCCAGTCAAGAATCAACTCAAGAGGCCCCGCATATCAGGTTGTATCTATCTGTTCTCTTGTCCTGACTTCAAGTCTCTTAGTGTGCATCTACATTGCATTCTTACATCTCTGCATGCCACTAGAGACAGTGTCACTCAAGCATGGGGGGGGGGGTTCAGTGATTTCACACTATTTTGTTCTATTTATCCAGTTTCAGTAGCTAAAAATTCATAAATTAGGCGTTTCAGAATTTTTTTTAGCATATATGAATGTTTTTGACATAATATGACATGTTAGAAATTTTTAGAAGCCCCATGAGGAAAATTTTTTCTGAACAAAGCTAAAAAGAGTGAGTATTTATGTGAAGTTCAAAGAAAATACTGTATTTGAATGTGAAAAGATAATTTTGAATCACAAAGTATAAGTATGCACAATTTGAAATAAACTACTAAGTAAATGAAAAATGATCATGCATATATTTTAGGGTTATTTCATATAAAAAATATGCATGATTTCATAAAAAATTGATTTAAAATCCAATTTTATGCTAGTTTTGAGTGAATGAGCTAAAACGAATTAAAAAGAGAAAATGCTTGAAAATTAGTGTTATTTTGCAATTTAATGAATATTTTAATGTTTGTCATTGTGAGTTCCTAAAAATAAAATAAAAATTAGAGTTAAAAATAAAGTTAGTTAGTTAATTTTAGAAAAATAATAAAGTTGAAATGAGGTTTAGTGTTTTTTAAGAAATAGTCTTTAGATTAAAATAGTTTTGAGGTTTTTAACAAATAGACTCTCTTTAAACAATTTTTTAGATTTTTGAAAATAATAAAACAAACCATTACACGGTTTGTTTTTTTTTTAAACTGAAAAAAAAGAAAAAAAACAAAGTGTAACAAACCGGTTCAAAACGGTTTGTGATTTTAAAAACTGAAAAAAAAATAATAACAAACCATTACACGGTTTGCATTTCTTTTAAAACTGAAAAAAAAACAGACAGCAACAAACCGGTTCAAACCGGTTTGCTTGTTTTTAAAACCCAAAAAAAAATAAAAAAAAGGGACGTCTCTCACCATTTGGCGCCAAAGCTTCGCTTCCCCCTCTGGTTTTCTTCCTTTGCCCTCTTTTCCAGTCATCGGATTCCTTTTTCCCATCTCCTACCTCTCTTCTTCCTCCATCGTCCGTTGCTCCTATTATCTTCTTCATCCGGTGGCAGAGTTTCTTCAGTCGGCGGCAACGCATGATGTGGAGGCCAAATCTTCCCTAACTCTTCTGATTCACGGTAAGTTTTACAACTTCTACTTCTTCTTCTTCTTCCGATCTGCATCTTCCTATTCTTCTTCTTCTTCACCTTCTTTTTCTACATTAATCTTCTTATTCTGGTTTCTGTGTAAAAAAAAAATGAAAAAAAGGAGAAAAAAAAACAAATAAATATAATCAAACATTGATTTCATCATTCCCGATTTTCCACATCTTCATTTTCATATTATGTATTTCTATAACCTTGCAATTTTACTTTGACTGTTCAATTGTTCCTGTATTTCTATTCCGCATCTTCTTATTTCTGTTTAATTGTTCCAATTTGAGTTCATATTATCGATTTCCTGCTTGTTTCATTTCTTTTATTTTGTTCATCTATCAATGTGGTTTGTTATTCATTGAATTAGTCTGCATATACTGAATTACCTGCTTCATTTGTTTCCATTTCCTGTAATTTCTGTTTACATCTTGTCATTCTTTGATTTTCCTGTTAATCATTGCAATTCTTGTTTTGTTTGATTTCAAATGTTGATTCATCGTTGTTTGCTTGATTGTCTTTGAAATCTTCGGATTGTTACATCTAATGTTTTCTGCCATAACAAGTACTGTTTTAGATTGCAATTGAATCAGGTTTCTTAAGAATTTCAATTCTTGTTTTACAGATTCATATTTCCTGTTGCTTCCTACAGTGATCGATTATGATTTGTTGTAGTTTCTAAGTCTCTGTTTTGCAACTCGTGATTACTGTGACTGGTTTTCAGTTATCTGCAATAAGAGGATTCTGCATCCTTGATATACCTGCGTATCATTGCTATATCAATATTTGTTGATACAGATTTCTGAAAGAATCTGGTTCAATAAGTCCAGCCACTACTATCAAATAAATTTCTGTGTGATATCAATGTACGACTGAATATTGATATATAGTGTGCTATGTTTACTGAGTGTTGATTTTAATTTTTGCATTTTGTTTTGATTTTAGCATTGATTTAGTTGTTTTTGATTCAGCATATGAATGTAGTGCATCTGTTAGTTTTTCATTCAAGTTTCTCTTATTACGTTCATGCAAGCTTTGTTTCATATGATTTTCACTTGCTTTTCATTGTTCTAATAATGCATTCTGTTGTGCTTTATTATTTGCATATAGCATCAGTATGTTAGCATCAAATAATATGTGTTTTCATTAGAGTCTTTCCTTTCATTAGGTTATCATTGCATTAGCATTTACAGATTTCAGTACATTAGTTGTTTAGTTAGTTGTTTACCTATAGTATAAGTTCTTTAGATAGTTTTATCATATTCTAGATCTTAATGCAATTTGTA
This sequence comes from Nuphar pumila, assembly GCF_984573655.1. Taxonomy (NCBI): domain Eukaryota; kingdom Viridiplantae; phylum Streptophyta; class Magnoliopsida; order Nymphaeales; family Nymphaeaceae; genus Nuphar; species Nuphar pumila. The sequence goes on along the minus strand of NC_143250.1, from coordinate 50,919,483 downwards.
GATTTACATTGTGCATAGAATACCTGTTAGTATATTGTACTGCTCGGGTTCTTGTGATTTGTGCAGGATAGCACAGGAGTGGAGTTGAAGCTCATACGGGCCACGAAAGTGCAAGAATAGAAGATTTTTGTTTTCAGTTTAGAATTAGGAATTTAATTGGGTTTGTAAATATTGCTTTTTACGCCCTCTACGAAGGGTATTCATTTATTGTAATAGATAGTTGTTTTTACTTTACACGTACATTTTCCATTTAATAATTCGGCAATAAAGAATAGTTGAGAATTGTGTGTTTGAATACGAAATATTCCCGTTCTCTGAGTTCGACCCGATCTTATCCACTAGTGAGAACCGGTTTTTATTATTTGATGTCTGGTTTTCACATGTTTTACATATAAAAATCTTTTCAAAATTACAATGATTTAAAAGAAGACATCAAATTTTTGGCGCCGTTGCCGGGGAACGGCGTAATATTAGTATTCACTTTATTGCCTAGTGTTTGTTTGCATTTAGGTTTAGAACCACGTATGTGCATATCTTAGAGACAAGCTTACTTTTCTGCACAACCCACCTACTAGGATCCCCTTAGAGGTGACTGTGTACGATTGGTACCGTACACATAGATTTCATATTTCCTTGCATAATCTCTGTTATGTGTAACTGCATGGTGTTTGTTTAGTTTTTGTTGTTTTTAGTCTACTCGCTTCGTGGTTTGCGTGGTTTGGCCGCTTAGTACGTTAGTTAGGTAGAAAACCCAAAGTTAGGACGTGTGCTACACCGGTCTACTCCAAGGTGTACGCAATGGCTGACGATCATCATTTGATACGTCCTTTGAGGGAGTACTTCATGCCAAATACGTATACTCCCGCCTCCTGCATCACGAGACCTGATGTAGGAGCGAGCCATTTTGAGATTAAGGCCAGTGTGATTCAAATGCTACCTTCGTTTTATGGCCTTAGCAATGAAGACCCATATCGTCATCTCGACGAATTCTTAGAGATTTGCTCGACTGTGTGAATCAATAACTTTGGAGATGATGCTATGAGGTTGACTTTGTTTCCGTTCTCTCTCAAAGATAAAGCCAAGCACTGGCTAAAATCTCTTGAGACGGTTCGTATTACTACTTGGGAAGGAATGCAACGCGAATTCCTCAAAAAGTACTTCCCAATTTGTAAAACGAATCAGTTTCATAAAGCTATAACGAGTTTTTCTCAAATTGAGGGAGAACAGTTTCACGAGTCTTGGGAGAGATTGAAAGATCTTCTCCGCAAGTGTCCCCATCACCAGGTGCCTCGTTGGCAGTTGGTGCAATATTTTTATGACGGGCTTACTGAGAAGCATCGTCAAATGGTTGATTCGTCTTGTGGGGGCACTTTTATGTTCAAGAGTGAGGACGAGGCGTGGTCTCTATTCGAGACCTTGAGTGAAAACACAATGCATCATACCTTGTCTTCACGGCTCGATAGGACTACATCTCTGTCTAGTGCTCCTAGGAAAGTTGGGATTTCCGAAGTTGGGTCCGAGTTAGAATTGCGTACCAAGGTTGATGATCATGCATATATTTTAGGGATATTTCATATAAAAATATGCATGATTTCATGAGAAAATGATTTAAAAACCTAATTTTATGTTAGTTTCGAGTAAATGTGCTAAAATAATATAAGAATAGAAAATGCATGAAAAATAGTGTTATTTTACATTTTAATGCATATTTTAGTGTTTGACATAAGTGTAGTAGTTTAGTTTTTGAAAATCATAAAAAAATTAGATTCAAAATAGACTTAGTTTTACAATTTCTAAAACATAGTCATTTTGAGTTGTTTTGCAAATAAATTTTTGAAGAGAGTTGAAATGCAATTGTAAAAAGAAGATGGACTTATGGACTAAACTTCAAAATTATAAATATGATACGTAGGGGGAAGAGAGACTTGTCTTTTCTCTTTTGCCCAAGCCTTCTCTTCTTCCCCTTCCTCTCCACCTCTTCTTACCTTTTCTTCTCCTTCTCCCTATTTTCTTTTTTTTCTTTCTCTCATCCTCTTTCCGGTGGAGAATTCCGGCAATGGCTGAAGCAAGAGAGTGGAAGTCCACCTCTCTTCTAACCCCTCCGGTTACGGTAAGCATCTAATTCTTTTCTCATTCCTCTCTTCTTCTTTACTTCTTTTCTTTTCTTATCTTATGTTTCTCCTCGTTTCTGTTTCATGATTTTTCCTCGTTCAAATTTGCATACTGTTTCTTTTTGTTCCTTCATATTCCTTTTATGCAATTTTACATTTACGCATATCACACCTTCATTGTAACTTTCTGATGTTTGTATTTATTCTTTAATTCTGCATTTCATGCATTGTTGTGTATTGTCTTGATTTGTAAATTTGATTTCAAACATCTATTGTGAAATCCTATCCATTCCACCTGCCGGAAGCTCATTGTAAAATTTTGTTTCACAGTGAAGTAGTTTTCCCCTTTTTTCTATGCTGGATTTGTTTAGATCATCCAGATACACTAATTCTTAAAAGCAGAACTTTCAAATCCGGATCTATGGGAATATATTTGTGCCAGCCGTGAAAACAAAAGAGAAGAGCTGTTGGAGTTGATCCAGTCTGCCGGATTATCCGGTCATCACCGTGAAAATCTTCTTCCGATGTCTGCTGGAGTCATCACCTCTGCCGAAGAAATACAAGCAAATCTGCCGTGATTTCTGATATTCACGATACAGTGAAATCAGATGAGAAACTGATTGGAAACTTTTGAAAAGCATTGATCTATCGGCTGCCGGAAATTTGATATCTTCTGCCGTAGAAAGCCTGCAGAAATTTCCTGTTCCAGATCGTGAAATCCTATCACGAGTGGCATTTGACAAAGGGATGATGATGTATATCTGATAACAGTGAAATATCGACTGAAATCTAGCGATTTCAGCCATGATTTTACTGTTTTTGAGCCAGTGAACAAATTTTGATGCTCAGATAGAATACAGTGACTTTTAATCTCTGAATCCGGTGATACTCCGGTGAGTGATCTGAAGAATGAAGTTCGAACAAGGAATGCTTTGTTATTACTATTGTAAGACATTGAAAATTAATAGATAATGTCGTGAAGCAATGTCATGAAATTTGAGATTCGTGATAATTGAAATTTGAGGTTGAATCCATTGAAATCCTTGCAATTTCCGGCAGATCACCACTTGCTTCAGCAGTGCTGAAATGTTATTTGCACAGGAATTTTAATTTTACACATCCAGCAGAATCAAGTGAGCAGAATTGGACATTCTGGCTGAGTCAATTGAACAGAAATTGAAGGTTCTGTTATATCCAGTGAATGTCAATCAGAATTATTTTTTTTCTGGATTCCTCGGCAATTGAAATATGGTCTAAATGTTAATCAAATTTACCTCCAGTATTGAATGAGCGATTAATTGATTTCTGTTTGATCAATTGCTTGATATCATGAATCCACACTTGATTTCATATGATTGACAATGTGATTTCTGAATTGACAAATGAATTTTACAGTTAATTGGATATCCAGATCTGGTTTGAGATATCGAATTATCGGATGATAATGCTTTGCTGAATTTTTTTTTAGATATTACTTAATACTTAGATTACTTAGTATTTTGATATTAGATCATTTAGTTAATTGATTAACTGATTCGTTGATATTAGAAATAGTTGCTAGTCATTTTGCTATTAAAAATAGTTTAGTTAAGGAAGATAATCAGAGTTGTTAATTACTTTGTAATTAGTTAGTTAGATTTAATAAAAAAAAAATATATATCATTTACATTTAAAATTGTCATTTAGATTTCTTTAATGATTTCTTTCATATTCTTAGCATTTAGTTAGTATATTTTGTTTAGTACATTCTATTTCTTCTTTCTTTGGTACTGCTTGTGTTCATTTGATTTGTGCAGGATAGCACCATACTGGAGCAGAAGTGATTACATGACACAAGGAAGCACAAAAGTAGAAGATTTTTGCTTTTATTTTTCGAATTAGGAATTTAATTGGGTTTGTAAATATTGCACTTTACGCCCTCTGCGAAGGGTATTCATTTGTTGTAATAGTTAGTTGTTTTACTTTTCTTAAACATTTTACATTTCAAATAATTCGTTAATAAAGATTAGTTTAGATTTGTGTACTTGAATACGATATATTCCCGTTCCCTGAGTTCGACCCAGTCTCATCTACTAGTGAGAACCGGTTTTTATTATTTGATGTCTGGTTTTCACATATTTTTCATATAAAAATCTTTTCAAAATTACAATGATTTAAAAGAAGACATCAGTTGACCAGTTGACTAGGAAGTTAGATCAACTCCTAGCCAATTCTTCGCGAAGTCCAGTAGAAAGAGTGTACGAGCTTTGTGCTAGCCCTGCACATTGTGTTTCAGATTGTTCGGTAGCGCCATTATATCTTGAATTCGTTCAGGAGCAGGTGAATGCTGCCCAAGGTTTCGCTAGACCCATGCTTGATTCATTTACATCATCATATAACCCAGATTGGTGAAACCAGTCCATTTCCCAATCCCATTAGCCCTTCCAGACACAGTATAGACACAGTAACCCTTCACAAGGTTACTCGCATCCCATTTTTCCACAGGTTCATCCCCCAGCCCAACCTGCTTATACTCAGCCCCATTCTCATGAGCCGTCATCTAGTCAATCCTTTCAAGATAGGATATTACAAGTTTTGAGCTCCCATATGCAGTCAATAGCCAAGCTAGAGACTCAAATGGGACAGTTGGTTGAGACCTTCAGTAGGCAAAGCTAGGGGAACCTTCATAGTCAGTCTGTTGTCACATCAAAGGGAGAGGATTCCATGTCATTTGACTTGCAACCCACCGATTCACATCATGAGCAGGTTAAATCTGTAACATCCATTTAGTATTGGAAGGCGTGTCACTCCACTCAGGAATCGACTCATGAGCCCCATATCATTTCTACTGACGAGTCGATCTCCATGATACCTCAGCAGAAGGGGCCAGACACACAACATGCATTATCATCACATATTCATAAAGCCCCATTTTCTCAGCCTTTAGGATCACCGATTGTTTTTAGTAAGCAAGAGGGGCAGATGCAAAAGGTGCTTGACCAAGTCAAGTCAGATCATATTCACCATTTGTCTGAAGTTGCATTCATTGATAGTCGGTCGGTCCTAGACTCTCATTTATTGACCAGTCTCTCAGATGAGACTAATCTCTGTTCTTCATGTCGAGAGAGATTTGATACTACATTTAGAGGTAGAAGGGATGGAAACACAGTGCGTAGTGTCACAGATGACACTCTTTTCTTTATAGAGCCCGATTGAGCCTGACTTCATGTCCATTGATCTCATGGACAATGAAGGTTTTTCCAGGGATCCGTCTAGCTGGGGACGTCAAACTTAGCGCTTTATGGGAGGCAACCCATATTTTGTACAGTATTACATTCGTTTTTAGGATTTGTAAATTTTCTTTGGTTTTATTTTTCATTTTTTTATGAGTTTTATGTTTTGTCATTACATTCATTACATTCATAGAACGTGCATTTTTAATTCATGTCAGGTCATTCTACTCTTTTCCTTCATTTATTTTGTCTCATGTGCATTCACTTAGTTTCATATAAGCATGGGGGAGTGCCACTGGGACAGTGTCATTCAAGCATGGGGGAGGGTGTAGTTTGCACACCTTGATATTTCTGTTGACGTTCTTGCACATGTTTACACATCTCTCATGAAAAGTAGATTTTTAAAGAAAGAGTTTGAACTTATATGAATGTTATTTCAAATCTGTTGTTTTTAGAGGATTTTTAAGCCCCACGAAATTTTTTTCTGATATAGATCTAAAAATTATGGTTGTTTATGTGAATTTCAAAGAAATAATGATAAATACATGTTAGAGTTTATTTTGAATCGCAAATATGAATATGCACAGTGCTATTTTTGAAAAACTAAGCAAATGAACAAAAGCGTAAAAAAAGAGCTCAAAAAGTGAAAAAGAAGCATACGTTAGGTTGTTTGGATAATTCCACAATCCTTAGTAGATGGGACTTAGATGTAAGTTGAAACTTTTGGATTCCATTTCGAAAAGGAGAGTGGAAAACTTCGTGATCCTAAGTAGCTGAGAACAGATACAAGTTGAAATGTTTGACTCTCACGTTGCAAAGGTGAATGAAGGAAGTCACTTTTATGTCTTAGTTGATATCTTTTGGTATGTATTGAAAAAGTATAGAAGATATTGACATTGCACAAGGCATAAAAGCCGACCACACGCAAGCTATAAGAGAAGAATGAATACGCAAAAAGAAAAAGCGTGAAAAAAAAATGAAAAAAAAAATCAAGAAAAGAGCTTAAAAAGAAAGAAAAGTTCAGTGCTTAGAAGTGTGATTGAGAAAACCTGTGCAGAAAACATATGAGTGAGGATAAGTAAATAATAACTTGTTTTTATTGGATTTTCTAAGAATAAAACATAAATCATTGTGATATTTAGAAAAGTGAAAGAAATTCTTTTTCTGTGGTGGTATATAAAAGACTCTAATTATGTTGTGATTTTGAAATAACAGAAAATATTTGTGAAAATAAAGTCTTTAATTACTACTGCTTATGAGGATGTGTAATATTATGCATACATGACAGAGATGTTTGTGGGTAGCATCACTGCAAACACTCACGAGACCTTACTCGTCCACTGGGGTAACCCAGGGGTTGAAAGGGCTTGTTGCATGAGCTAAATGCAACCGTGATTCCTACGAAAGTGAGTTAGGTGATAGTTTGATTTCTTGCATTTTTCTAGTTTGCTCGAGGACTAGCAAAACATAAGCATGGGGGTATTTGATCATGCATATATTTTAGGGTTATTTTATATAAAAAATATGCATGATTTCATAAAAAATTGATTTAAAACCCAATTTTATGTTGGTTTTGAGTGAATGAGCTAAAATGAATTAAAAAGAGAAAATGCTTGAAAATTAGTGTTATTTTGCAATTTAATGAATATTTTAATGTTTGTCATTGTGAGTTCCTAAAAATAAAATAAAAATTAGAGTTAAAAATAAAGTTAGTTAGTTAATTTTAGAAAAATAATAAAGTTGAAATGAGGTTTAGTGTTTTTTAAGAAATAGTCTTTAGATTAAAATAGTTTTGAGGTTTTTAGCAAATAGACTCTCTTTAAACAGTTTTTTAGATTTTTGAAAATAATAAAACAAACCATTACACGGTTTGGGTTTTTTTTAAAACTGAAAAAAAAGGAAAAAAACAAAGTGTAACAAACCGGTTCAAACCGGTTTGTGATTTTAAAAACTGAAAAAAAAAATAACAAACCATTACACGGTTTGCGTTTCTCTTAAAACTGAAAAAAAAAACAGACAGCAACAAACCAGTTCAAACCGGTTTGCTTGTTTTTAAAACCCAAAAAAACGAAAAAAAGGGGCATCTCTCACCATTTGGCGCCAAAGCTTCCCTTCCCCCTCTGGTTTTCTTCCTTTGCCCTCTTTTCCAGTCGCCGGATTTTTTTTTCCCATCTCCTACCTCTCTTCTTCCTCCATCGTCCGTTGCTCCTATTATCTTCTTCATCCGGTGGCAGAGTTTCTTCAGTCGGCGGCAGTGCACGATGTGGAGGCCAAATCTTCCCTAACTCTTTTGATTCACGGTAAGTTTTACAACTTCTACTTCTTCTTCTTCTTTATTTCTTCTTCTTCCGATCTGCATCTTCCTATTCTTCTTCTTCTTCTTCTCCTTCTTTTTCTACATTAATCTTCTTATTCTAGTTTCTGTGTAAAAAAAAAAAACGAAAAAAAGGAGAAAAAAAAACAAATAAATATAATCAAACATTGATTTCAGCATTCCCGATTTTCCATATCTTCATTTTCATATTCTGTATTTCTATAACCTTGCAATTTTACTTTGATCGTTCAATTGTTCCTGTATTTCTATTCCGCATCTTCTTATTTCTGTTCAATTGTTCCTGTTTGAGTTCATATTATCGATTTCCTGCTTGTTTCATTTCTTTTATTTTGTTCATCTATCAATGTGGTTTGTTATTCATTGAATTAGTCTGCATATACTGAATTACCTGCTTCATTTGTTTCCATTTCCTGTAATTTCTGTTTACATCTTGTCATTCTTTGATTTTCCTGTTAATCATTGCAATTCTTGTTTTGTTTGATTTCAAATGTTGATTCATCGTTGTTTGCTTGATTGTGTTTGAAATCTTCGGATTGTTATATCTAATGTTTTCTGCCATAACAAGTACTGTTTTACATTGCAATTGAATCAAGTTTCTTAAGAATTTCAATTCTTGTTTTACAGATTCATATTTCCTGTTGCTTCCTATAGTGATCGATTATGATTTGTTGTAGTTTCTAAGTCTCTGTTTTGCAACTCCTGATTACTGTGACAGGTGTTCAGTTATCTGCAATAAGAGGATTTTGCATCCTTGATATACCTGCGTATCATTGCTATATCAATATTTGTTGATACAGATTTCTGAAAGAATCTGGTTCAATAAGTCCAACCACTACTATCAAATAAATTTCTGTGTGATATCAATGTACGACTGAACATTGATATATAGTGTGCTATGTTTACTGAGTGTTGATTTTAATTTCTGCATTTTGTTTTGATTTTAGCATTGATTTAGTTGTTTTTGATTCAGCATATGAATGTAGTGCATCTGTTAGTTTTTCATTCAAGTTTCTCTGATTACGTTCATGCAAACTTTGTTTAATATGATTTTCACTTGCTTTTCATTGTTCTAATAATGCATTTTGTTGTGCTTTATTATTTGCATATAGCATCAGTATGTTAGCATCAAATAATGTGTGTTTTCATTAGAGTCTTTCCTTTCATTAGGTTATCATTGCATTAGCATTTACAGATTTCAGTACATTAGTTGTTTAGTTAGTTGTTTACCTATAGTATAAGTTCTTTAGATAGTTTTATCATATTCTAGATCTTAATGCGATTTGTAGATTTACATTGTGCATAGAATACCTGTTAGTATATTGTACTGCTCGGGTTCTTGTGATTTGTGCAGGATAGCACAGGAGTGGAGCTGAAGCTCATACGGGCCACGAAAGTGCAAGAATAGAAGATTTTTGTTTTCAGTTTAGAATTAGGAATTTAATTGGGCTTGTAAATATTGCTTTTTACGCCCTCTGCGAAGGGTATTCATTTGTTGTAATAGATAGTTGTTTTTACTTTACTCATACATTTTCCATTTAATAATTCGGCAATAAAGAATAGTTGAGAATTGTGTGTTTGAATACAAAATATTCCCGTTCCCTGAGTTCGACCCGGTCTCATCCACTAGTGAGAACCGATTTTTATTATTTGATGTTTGGTTTTCACATGTTTTACATATAAAAATCTTTTCAAAATTACAATGATTTAAAAGAAGACATCAAAAAACATAAAGAAAAAGCTCAAGCTCAAAATAAAAGAGCCTGCGTTATGTTGTTTGGATAATCTCACAATCCTGAGTAAGATGAGTTCAGATGCAAGTTTGAATTTCATTCAAAAAGGAAAGTGAGAACTTCGTGAGCCTTAGAAGCTGAGATCAGATACACGTTGAATATTCTAAACCTCATGTCGAAGAGGTAAATGAAGGAAGTCACTTTTGGGGTCTAGTTAATGTCTTTAACATACAGATAGTGGTATAAGAAGGCATTAACATTGCACATGGCACAAAAGTAGACCACACAGAAGCTATCAAATGAAAAGAAAAGAAAAGATCTGAAAGATTGATTTTTTTTTTTAAATCCAATAAAAAAGAAAATGAGAGCTTAAATGAAAAAAAAAAAAAATCATTACTTAGTAGTAGAATGAAAGACTGTGCAGAAAAAGATACAAGTAATGAAAAATGAACAATAGCATGACAATATACGATCTTCTGAGAAACAATCATAGATAAATGCGTTTTTTAGAAAAGTGAAAGGAAAATTTTTATCGTGGATGTATAAAATCTCTAATTGTGTTCTGAGAATGAAAACTGCATTAAATGTCTGCTAAAATTGATTTCTGGAATTGCCTAGCATTTTTAAAAAAAAATTGAATTTCTGCATGATTTCTGATGTTTGTGGGTAGCATCTCTGCAAACCCTTACGAGACCTTGCTCATCCACTAGGGTAACCCAGGGGTTCAAAAAGGGCTTGTTGCATAAGCTAAATGCAACCGTGATTCCAACAAAAGTGAGTTCGTTAGTTTAATAAGAACTTGCATTTTATTCAGGTAGTCCATATCCTCATTGCAAGGATAGGGTGTATTGCCAGGGACTAGCAATTATTCTAGCATGAAGGTATTTGATGATGCATTAATTACTCATAAATATAATATATTTTTATTACATAAATGCATCATTTATAGGTTTATAAGTCACACTTAGATGCATTTAGATGTCATTGAGCTATGGTGCGAATTTCGTTCGAATCAGACTTAAAACGAGAGAGATATCACATTTTTAGTAAAACGGGTCAGACCTCAGGGCAAAATGGGTCAAAACGGATCCAAAAAGCCCATTTGAACCTTGGATCTGGGCCAAAACACTACAATCCAACCCACTCAAACCCAAACTTGATTTTTAAAAATATTTGCCAAAAACCCCCTCTTAATAGGCGCCTAGTCAATCTTTTCTTTTTAATCCTTGTTTTGGAAATACCCAAAACAAGGGCTTTTTGCATAAAATGCATAAGCAAACCCTAGAGAAGGGTCTTTTGCCTAAAATATTGTGCCCCTTAGCTTGATTCTTCTTCCAACATCCTTTGCCTCAGTTTCCCTTACTCCCATTTCTCCTTCTTCCTTGGTTTTGCAAGGAGTTCCAACCATCTCCATTGAAGTCGTCATCCCTTCTTCTTCCATTTCCCTTCCTCCACGTCTTCCTTTCTTTACCCCTTGTTGAAACTAACCCTTCATGTTGCCATTTGCAGGAAGTAGCAGCCCTAGAGTGTGCCAGGCATGGATGGGGTGTTGTCTGCCCCTCCATGGCTAGCCGGCCATTCCACCGCCGACTCTCTACATCATCCACACCATTGGTTCTTCACGCCCCCTTCGGAGCACCACCACCGGCAACTTCCAGCAACTTGCAGCAAAGTAAGGGTAGCCAACACCAATAAGGGATGATGAGGCGGATCCTAGGCAGAGTCCAACTCTGTTCTACTCCTTCAATCATCAGTTTGCCAGAATAGGCCACCGGTAAATGTTTTTTTCCCCTATCTTTTAGCATAAAACCCAATATGTGCGTGTTTTTATTTTTTTTCTCTGCTGCCTGCATTTTTTATGTTGTTACAGCCATAGTGTAGCTTTGTTGGTGTGTCGACCCACACTGTAGATCGAGTTAGAGAGATTGTTTTAATTTGGTTTTTGGTTTTCTTTATGCAGAGAATTGAATTTCGTTTCAAGGCCTAAACCAGCTAGATCAATTCTAGCCAGCTGGAGCCACTATGTTTGAATTCTTTCATTCAGTGTGTATGCCTAATTAGCATAGATTAGTTATTTCTTTTTAGATGTTAATGCATGTTTTTAAGTCTGTAAGCATATCATATTGCATTTACATTCTGTTTTGATTTGAGATGCATGCGAATACTCAAAACCGAGTAGGGGATTCTACCCGATTTAGGTGTTCAGTGCATTCCAGGTAGGGTTGCTATTTTATTTTGAATTTTAGTTTAGTAAAAATAATATATATTAGTGGTTGATTTTCTGTGTTAGCATTAAGTGTAGCTGTTTTAATTGGTCATTAGTAGATTAGTGCAGTGTGACGTGAATTTAGGATTGTTCAATTTCGTTTTTGCTTGATTTAGGTATGTTTTAAATAGTCTATAGTTTATTAATGTTAGTCTTGATTTCTGTTTTAGCAGCATCTATGTAGTCCTTAATCTGCTAATTAGTGAGGAATTAAAATTAGAATAGTGATGTTTTGATGAGTTTTGTTTATGTTTTAGGTTAGTTCTTGTATTTGCATTGCGTAAAGGTAATTCCATGTTAGTCGATGTTGGTATTGCGTAGTTAATTAGATTTGTTATTTTTTTGTTAAAACTGTGTTGGATTCGTGATAGGTGTTTAAGTGATTATTAGTCAGTATATCTTGTGTAGGTCAGTTTAGATTAGATAGGTTAGTGTTAGTAATTGTGAGTTTGTTAGCATTTGATTTGCTTGAAAGTCAAAATTGACTAGAGTACTCTAGTCAATTAAGATGTTCTCTAAGTAGGTGAGTCTTTTCGGTTAGTATACTATTTACAACATGTTTTTAGCTTCGTTTAATTAGTAATCAATCTGATATAGGGTATAGTTAGGTTAACATAGCCGTGGTATATACACGTGATAACTGCGTCGCAACCATTTTTTTTCTTGTATGCCAACAAGAGGTTAGAACCTTGTTTCTAACTGGAGTTGTCAGATTGTGAGAAGGGCATTTATAGTTGGGGCTACAATTTTCTGTAGGTTTACTGGATGCCTAGTGTAGTAAACAGTAGCTGCATATGGTAGCAGTGTCATTAGTGGCCTAGGGTTAGGATATTTGTTGTTTTTAGCCCTCGCCAATTGAAATCTTCTCGATAGACTTGTCATTGCATTGTCATTGAATTTGTGACGCTTATATCCGGAGCTGTCGAAATGATATTCGTAAGCTGAAAATTGCATTGGATTCGTGATCGAGTCAGGAATCCAACAAAACCAAAATCATTTCAATCGGACTTCGGTTGAGTAGTCCACTGTTTATTTTCTACAAGTCTATCAAAAATTAGGGTTTAGGTTATGCAGGGGTATAATTGTCTTTTTTTAGTTTATGTAGTTATCCTAACTTCAATTTTTAATATTTTATTAAATTTCTAATACTAGTCCTGCGTTAGCTTAACTAACTTCATTTTTGTGTTTTGCAGGTGATACCAAGCTGCAGCTCTTCGCATACTTCGTAAAGCTTTGGATTCATCTCGTTGTTTTTTTTTTTCATAACTTGTTTAATTTGATTTCCTTATAATATTCTCTGTAATTGAACAAGTTCTATATCAATAAAATGCAATATTTAGTTTTAATCTGCGTGTATCCCGTTCCCTGTGGATCGATCTGTACTCACCACGACAGTGTGAAGTCTGTTTTATTACTTGATTGGCGATTTTCCAAAGTATTTCAATGGAAAAAAATATTGTTTTAAAATAACACTTACAAAAATCCAATCAGATGAGATTCTTATATTACTCATATCTTTGTTGAATGGGACATATGGAGAGGCTATTAATGGTTTAAAAGACATTAAAAAAGGAAGAGAACTTGGTAAATGTTGGGCAACGCACATTCTGCAAGTATGTGATAGTGTTTTCCTTTATCAGTAGGTAAATTGTTTTTTCCTTGTTTATGTAATTATTTCTGATGTAATAAAAGCTCTAATAAGCTTGTATTTTGGGCAAATGTTTTAGTTCCATGTTTGATTTATATACATTTTCCTTTTGTTCCCCAGTTTACAGTGCTTGTGATGTGAGGAAGGCTCAATGCTTCTCATGGATTAGAGCCCGTCATGTTTTGTGATGACAGCACACCGGGCTTTCCAATTCTGCAAGCAATACAAGCGAACAACTGAGTTTCGTTGGCTATATGACATTATAAGAAATCATTTGGCAAACCTAAACAAGTACAAAGATCAAATGGATAGACCTGATTTGTCAGCTCTCGAGAGCTTACAGCTTTATCAAGACACCAGGTTTGAACAACTAAAAGTTTCCATTGAACTTGAACTCTAGTAGGTTAGTGAAGTAGTCGCCTTGTAGGCATGCATTTGCTGGAACTTAATTTTTGCATTAGTTAATTGATGCCTTTATTGATCCTTACATGAAGCTTTTCATTCTGTTGAAGACATTCATAGCCTAATGTGCATGGTCAAGAAAACTCCAAAGTCATCATTGATGGTTGTTTATTATGCCAAGTTGACTGAAATCTTTTGGGTCTCAGAGAGCCAACTTTATCATGCCTATGCTTGGTACAAGCTTTATGCCCTTCAAAAAAGCTTTAATAAGAACCTAACCCAGAAGGATTTGTAGCTAATGGCATCATCAGTATTGTTGGCTGCACTGTCAGTTACCCCCTTTGATCATAAGCATGGTGCAACTCATTTTGAACTTGAAAATGAGAAAGAACGCACTTTGGGGCAGATGTGTGCTTTATAAAATTGCTTATATCAGGGATGCACCTGGTGAGGCCCAAAGACATGCTTAAAACATGTTGGGGGCTATGTCACATGTATATGGCTGTGGATACAGGGATACAACTATTTTTATGAAGTTTTCAATATGACTACTATATATAAGGGGATACAATATGGGGGCAACATGTGACATAGGTTGGGAGCTTCAGTCATCGTATGTATCTTACAACTTGTGTAAAACCATTTTCTGCATTGGACAATGCTATTGTTTGAGATAAACAACAGTTGGATGTTCTTGGTCATGGACCAGATAAAAAAAAAATTATTTCATAGTTGAAATACTTGCTCCAACTTGAAGCTTGTTTGAAATCTTTGTTTTTCTTATCTAATTCAACACTTGGCACCTTAGCTGAGACAACCTTCTGTATTTTTTTTTATAAATTTAATATTTTTTTAATGCTTTTCTTAGTTAATAACTTATATTCAATTGAAATTTGGTTGGATCTGAAGTTCCGTCTTAGTGTTGCAGTTACCTACAGAAGCTCTGGCAACACATGTTCTTGAAGCTCTAGGTCTGACAGATTAATTCAAGAAAGCAACTAGTAATGAAAACCCATATGCACTATTTTTGGCCTTAAAGTTAAGAGAGAAGATTTATGCAGATAACCAGATATTGTGCAAATTATTGCCATCACCCTTCACTCCCAGTGACTTGTTTACTCCAGAATATGTCTCCTCTGGTTCTATGTTTAAAGGTAATCCTCCATTGCACACTCCCCATGAAAATTTTCCCTTTATCTGAAATCATGAGATGACATCCGTCCTGTTTTTTTGGAAGTGACAAGCATGGGTTTTTGGACTAAGAAAGTGTTCTCTCTCTCATTCATTTTGTGATGGTAATTTGTTAGTTGCTTTCTTTTTCTTTTTTTCTTTTTATACATCAGCTAACTACATATTGATGAGATTTGAGCCTTGCTTTGAACTTAATCTTCGAATCCATTCTTATAACGATGTTTATTGGATTTCAAGAAACAACCTTTTGTTAGCCTCAAATTCATGGTGTTTGGCCTGTATTGATAGACATCATCTTTGCAGATGTTTTGCTGGACAAAGATGGGGCCTCATGTAATGATTCTACTAAGACTGTTAAGAAAAGTAGGAAACGTAGTTCCACAGAGAAAAATCTTGCCAAGCGTCTTGAGTGTTTTTGTAGCCTTTTAATTGAAGAACCTAAGACTCTTCAAGTTGGTCTTGGGGTGCAATGATCTTAGGTTACAAGCTTTTCCAGAATGGACCTGACAATGTGCTTTCTGCAACATGCTTAATTAGTCCCAAATGCTCATCGTCTTTGCCATAGGTTCTGTTGTCAACACCAAGATCTGTCATCCGAGACACTTTGATTTCTACATATGTGCTCATGCGAGAATGATAGTAACTAGTAAGCCTTCTCTCGTGGTTCCTACTTTACCCCACAACTTAGACACAATTGTTTTATTTTTTCTCTCGCGAGTTCCGCTGCGCGGTCAGCGAGCGGGGGTCCAGGGGGGCTGCCCCTGGTGGGGTTATAGGGGGGCGTGCCCCCCTAAAATAAAATTTTTTCTCGGGCTTATGTTTGGGACCCGATTTCTTATGGATCAGACCTGATTCATTTAGATTTTTTTTTGTGTGATGGATTAGCGACGGATAATATCCATCGCTAATATTTGGTTTTGCGACAGAATGTAATCCATCGTTAAAATAGCGACGAATTATATTCTGCCGCAAAACCAAATCTATGCTTGTTTAGAGACAAATTATATCCATCGCTAATTAGCAACAGATCAGTTTTGTCGCTATTTAGCGACCAAGATTATATGACGGATGCTATTCGTTGCTAAGTCATCGACAATCCATCGCTAAACACATTTAGCGACAGATAACATCCATCACTAATCCATATTTTTCTTGTAGTGTAAGAGGGAGAATACATGATTAAATGAGGATAAGTTTCCTAGTAATCAAAGCTTTTTTTGAGAAAAGTTTATCACCTACGTTTTATGGATATATTGGTCATTATAATAAATAACCTGTAGGCACTTGAATGCGTAAGTGCAGAATTTCTGCAGGGTGAAGTATACGCTGTTAAGCTCAAAATCACCAGGGAGATCCATCCTCTCAACTATCTTACAATTGAATGCCTCTGTTCATTGTATGATCTCATACTATTTCACTGTATTTATAACCTTATAAAGAGTTAACGTTTGGGACACATGCTTAGGAGAAATCTCTTCATCCCCAAGATATATCTCTTTGCAATTCAAACATAGTGACTATTGAGATAGCCTTCCAATAGTCACCTTATGGCCATATAGCCTTATATCTTTCACTTGGCCATAAGAGATATCATGTGTTTCTATGCTTGTTCTCAACTAAAACCTTGTATATATACTTTTTGAGTGATCATTATTTACTTACCACTTAGACATATCTAAGTCACATTTGGCTCACATGTCTAGTGAAAACATCTTCAATGACTACCTTGGTTAGCGGATCTAC
Source organism: Nuphar pumila (assembly GCF_984573655.1). Lineage (NCBI taxonomy): Eukaryota > Viridiplantae > Streptophyta > Magnoliopsida > Nymphaeales > Nymphaeaceae > Nuphar > Nuphar pumila. The sequence continues at coordinate 50,902,845 of NC_143250.1, read as the reverse complement.
TACCATGTCACTTGAAGGGATATAGTTCACTGGTATTTCATTTTTCATAAGCAAATCATGAATATATTGATATTAAACTTCAATATGCTTACTTTTAGAGCTAGCAACTCTTGTTTGTATTAGTCTTATAGCAGTTTTAATGTCACAATAAAGTTGAATTGAATCTTTTGAAATATCCAATTTTAACTCATTTAGGAATCGATTTATCCACACACCAAATGTGACTGCCATGTTACAGGCAATATACTCAGTTTCTTGGGTATATTGTACCACACACCTTCATTTCTTTCATGACCATGCAATTGCCCCACTTCTTGACATAAATACGTAACAAAAAAGCCAACATTTGAATAATCTATAAGATTTAAAATATCTAACGGATAGCATAGCTTGAGTTTCTTAGTTTTTCTTAGATATCAAAAAATTCTTTTCATTGCTTTCCAATGAGAGAGCCCATGATTACTTTGATTTGTACTCACTAGACTTACAACAAAACTTAAATCAGGTCTAGCGCAAAGCATTACATACATCAAGGTTTCAATTGCCTGAGCATAGGAAACATTCAACTTTTCTTGTTCTCTTGGACAATCATTCTTAGTAAGTTTTAGACCTTTTACTACATGATTACCCTTTGCCTTGATACTTTTCATTCTAAATTTCTTTAGAATGTGGTTAATATATTTTTCTTGACTTAGACATAGTAATCTCGATTCTCTATTTTTATGTATCTTAATTTCAAGGACATATGAAGCTTCACCTATATCTTTTATTTCAAATCGAGAACTTAACCATGATTTAGTCATATTTATCATGTTTATATCATTTTCTTTAATTAATATATCAACAATATAAAGAGATAACACAGTAAACTTACTCCCACTATTCTTGGCATATACACAATAGTCTATATTATTTGCCTCATAACCCAATTTGGTTATAGCATTATGAAAAGTCAAATACCACTATCTTGGTGACTGCATAAGCCCATACAAAAATTTATTCAATTTGTATATTTTATCCTCTTGACCTTTAATTTCAAAACCTTCTTGTTGCTGCATGAAAATAATTTCATTTAGTTCACTATTTAAGAAGACTATTTTCAC